>NC_137098.1:64478593-64481093 GCF_949357685.1 Gobio gobio
TGGATACTAAGAAGTTTCCATGTACCTCTATGGAGCAGGAGCTGCGGTAGATGGCTGGCGGATACCAGGAGACGGTCCCATCGCTCTTCACCAGCACGTTCACATACAGGGCGACGTCAAACTGACCGTCATTACTATCAACACACACCGAGAACATCGCATGGTCCATGTGTTTAGTAGCATTTAAACCAAATACCTGTTTGATTTGGGCTTCTTAACCCTCTGGGGTTCTTCATTTATGGGTCACACTCAGGGCTTTCGGGTCAAAAATGACCCGGAGGGCGGGATTAAGATAAAAAAAGATTTGAGTAAAATCAATGAAATATATTTTTGTTCAATAATATTTTTTCTTTTCTTTTTTGGTGTTTTGAGATAATTTTATGATGACCAATTTTTCCCATTGAATATAATAAAACATTTATATACATATATATATATTTTTTTTTACATTTTTATTAAAGCTGTATTTCATTTTAGAGTCAAGCCTAGGCCTCATGAAAGCAATTTTTTAAATGAGATCGGTGCCATCCGGTGGAAATTTTTATCACACAATAGCACATTTTTCCCACTATAGTGGATCTTGCGTTTTATAAAAACATTAAAAAAATCGTAGCTTCATCGGAATGGTCCGAAACTTGGTGACTTTATTGGTACTTGTGTATGAACACACAAAAAACAGGGGACAGGATTTGAAAAGTCTAAGTGGTCGTAAAAAAAATAGTCACATTCAGGACCTTCGGGTCAAAAATGACCCCCATAGGAAATGAATGGGAAATTGTTTTTTTTTGTGCATACAATCTACAAATCAGCCAGAATGCAGAAAAAATGACTCAACAGTGAAGGGGTGAATCTCTAAAACATCAAGAGTGCAAAACAGACAAAAAAAACTCACACACACACACACACACACTTATACACACAAAAACACACGCACACACAAATTAACACGTGCCATTCAAAAAGCTAATTGTGTTTTTGTGTGTGTGTGTGCTTTTTTTTTGTCTGTTTTGCACTCTTGATGTTTTAGAGATTCACCCCTTCACTGTTGAGTCCTTTTTTTCTGCATCCTGGCTGATTTGTAGATTGTATGCACAAAAAAACTCTGTATTTTCATATTTTTGCCAATTTCCCATTCATTTCCTATGGGGGTCATTTTTGACCCGAAGACCCTGAGTGTGACTATTTTTTTTTACGACCACTTAGACTTTTCAAATCCTGTCCCCTGTTTTTTGTGTGTTCATACACCAAGTTCCAATAAAGTCACCAAGTTTCGGACCATTCCGATGAAGCTACGATTTTTAACATTTAAAATAAAATAAAAATCTGGTCAGAAATGACCGAAGAGCCCCAGAGGGTTAAGATTTAGCAAGTTCCTAAACAATTATTAGATTGCACTGCAAAAATGTATTGTCAAGTACAAATATCTAAACATACTTAAAACATGTTACATTTACATACGATTGTAAGACATGAGAGTGTATGTTGAATATAGATGTATTTTGTATGGTTCCAGATTTGTTTCCCATTCACATTAACAAATGACAAACGCCTTTCACCTGCATTGAGTTCAAGAAAGAAACTGCGGCATGTGTCCTGTTATAAATGCTGCTTATCATGCTTTATTTAATCAGTGTGGCATTATCTGAGGACGCTCTCTCTCACTTGTTGATTAGGTAGATGTCTGGACGCCACACCTTCATGGGGGGAATTCGCACAACGTCAATCTTGTCATAGTCCAGAGGATTCCAGGACAACCTGTAGTCAGTCCATTCCTGGAAAACAGAGAGACACAAACATGCATACTGCTTATATACTGTACATTTGGTTCATGTTTATAAAAAGTCTCTTATTTTCATCAAGGCTGCATTTATTTGATCAAAAATACAGTAAAAACTGTAATATTGTGAAAAGTCATTACAATAAAATTAAATTGCTGTTTTCTACGTGAATATAAAGTGTAATTTATTCCTGTGATCAAAGCTGAATGTTCAGCATCTTTACTCCAGTCTTCAGTGTCACATGATCCTTCAGAAATCATTCTCATATGAAAACATTTCGGATTATTATCAATGTTGCTTAATATTGTTGTGAAAACCGCGATACAACCATAAACATAGAACGAACAGCATTTATTTGAAATATACTTTTTTTAAACAATGTAAAAGTTACTGTCACTTTCGATTTAATGCATCCTTGATGAATATGAACTGCTTTTATTTTTTTGTTTCAACTTCTGAAGTGAACTTTTAGTGTATATTAAGTTTAATGGCTCTTTCCAAATGAGGATATCTTGTTCCTTTGTCCTTTACATTTTGACAGATAATTTGGGAACAAATTTGGGAACCCCTAAACCTCTTAGTTAAACATTCTCGCTCTCTCCCTCCCTCCCTCCCTCCCTCACACACACACACACACACACACACACACACACACACACACACACACACACACACTGTTCGGGAAAATTGTTTTATTAATCTTAGTGAACTTGCAAATACAC
>NC_137098.1:64486093-64498593 GCF_949357685.1 Gobio gobio
ATTTGCAGCTGTATCATACAAATAAATAGTTAAAAAATCATACATTGTGATTTCTGGATTTTTTTTTTTAGATTATGTCTCTCACAGTGGACATGCACCGACGATGACAATTTCAGACCCCTCCATGATTTCTAAGTGGGAGAACTTGCAAAATAGCCGGGTGTTCAAATACTTATTTTCCTCACTGTATATTAGTGGTGGGCATAGATTATTTTTTTTAATCTAGATTAATCTCACTGTAATCTTGGAATTAATCTAGATTAATCTAGATTAAAATGGCTCATTTGAATTCTGCCGAAGGCATTCAGAATATGTGTGCTCGTAAGTGATTGTTTGTCTTTCTGTAGTTTGAATAATAAATAATTTCTGTCCCTTTAAGACCTGACGCACGCATGGATCCCAAACACTGTTCCTGTGAGCTGGTTACGACTGTGTTTACGTTAAAACTCACAAGATGGGCATTGAGACATTTTTGAGTGTATTTGACCATTAATAAGATGGAAAAGGGAGCTCATTTTTGCACTTGTGTGTCAGAGGAGGCTTTATTACGGTATGTGTGTGTGCGCTTCAGATGCGAGTGCGAAATCTGCGGGAATTAGTAGAATTAACGTTATGTGCAACCCGTGCGAAATTCAGACCGGTCACACCAATACTAACACGCTGTCATGAGGAAAAATCCAGCAGAACACGCGTTCGCCATGTTCAGAGGGTTAAACGGACTGAATGAGAGGAGGCGGGTGCGTGTCAACTCGCTGTCGGTCGGAGAGGAGAGGAGAGGAGAGCGCAGCTGATATCGATACTGTAGAAAATGAGTATCGTATCGTTTCAGATATTTCAGTATCGATACATAGCGAAATATGGATAACACTGGTAGGCATACACACAGGTTCGAAGACTCGTTCTCTCGTCCCCCCTACAGTGCAATTCGGCTAGGTATACATCCGCGCTAAAATATCAAGGTGAAAGTCATCATAGCTTGCGTAGTATAGACCCAGCTCCCAACCCAACTTTGAGAATAGATTAACGGCAATATTTTTTTTATCGCCCGATAAGAGTCTCACGTTAACGCGGATAACGGCCCACCACTAAAACTGTATATATATATATTAGTGGTGGGCCGTTATCGGCGTTAAAGCGGCGGTAAAGTTGATGTGTTAGAAGCAGGAACAAATGGGCAAGCATTAGGATTTGAGCTAGTTTGACAAGGGCCAAATTGTGATGGATAGACGACTGGGTCAAAGCATCTCCAAAACTGCAGCTCTTGTGGGGTGTTCCTGGTCTGCAGTGGTCAGTCTCTATCAAAAGTGCTCCAAGGAAGGAACAGTGGAGAACCGGAGACAGGGTCATGGACGGCCAAGGCTCATTGATGACCGTAGGGAGCGAAGGCTGGCCCGTGTGGTCTGATCAAACAGACGAGCTACTGGAGCTCAAATTGCTCAAGAAGTTAATGCTGGTTCTGATAGAAAGGTGTCAGAATACACAGAGCATCTCAGTTTGTTGCGTATGGGGCGGCATAGCCGGATGCCAGTCGATGCTGACCCCTGTCCACCGCCGAAAGCGTCAATGGGTGAGCAACAGAACTGGACCACAGAGAAATGGAAGCAGGTGGCCTGGTGTGACCATGTACACTCTTTCATGGAAACAGTATTCCCTGGTGGCTGTGGCTCTTTCAGCAGATAATGCGCCGCCACAAAGCAAAAATGGTTCAGGAATGGTTTGAGGAGCACATCATTGAGTTTGAGGTGTTGACTTGGCCTCCAAATTCCCCAGATCTCAATCCAATCGAGCATCTGTGGGATGTGCTGAACAAACAAGTCCGATCCATGGAGTCCCCACCTCGCAACTTACAGGACTTAAAGGATCTGCTGCTAACATCTTGGTGCCAGATACCACAGCACACCTTCAGGGGTCTAGTGGAGTCCATGCCTCGACGAGTCAGGGCTGTTTTGGCAGCAAAAGGTGGACCAACACAATATTTTAGGAATATTAGGTCATAATGTTATGCCTGATCGGTGTATACATACACATATACACACATATATTATATAAACAAACTCTTATGTTAGATGGGATCAATGGATTTGACAGCCCTAATATGGTATATATAAAATTAAATTAAAAACCAACAGCAAATATATTAAATACATTTTAGTTAATTTGAATTATACACACATATACAAAATGTATTATTGTACATATTTTATGTAATAACAAATAATAAGAATGCATAAACTTTTAAAAACACACACATATTCTATAATTGTATAAATTATGTTCAAAAGTAAATGTTTTTTAAAGAAATTAATACTTTTTGTGTTCAGCAAGAAAGTGTTCCATTGATCAAAAGATAAAGCAAATACACTTACACTGTTTGTTCCATTGCTTTTACATTTCCTTTTCATATAAATGTTCTTTTGACCTTTTAATCCATTAAAGAATCCTGATTTATTTTTACATTGATGACAATCAGAAATGTTTCTTGAGCATCATATCAGAATGATTTCTGAAGGATCATGTGACACTGAAGACTGGAGTAATGATGATAAATTCAGCTTTGATCACAGGAATAAATTACATTTTACGATACATTCAAATAGAAAACTGTAATAATATTTTACAATATTACAGTTTTACTGTATTTAATAAATTCAGCCTTGGAGCAAAGGAAAAAATAAATCTCACTGACCCCAAACCTTTGAAGGGTAGTGTAATTGTGTCCACACAAATGCTCTTTCCCATACCCAAAGGACACACAACTACCAGCTCTGAGCTCTGTGTTACCTGTGAGAGTTAGAAGCCAGCAGCACCACAGCGCCCACAGCAGAGTCTTCATTTTAAGTACAGTCTGTATATCCACAGTTTGGTCCCTTCACCTATCCCCAGCTGGCCCCACGTACAAACACACCTTAACAAGCTCGCATAATACCCCTGCCCGCAGTCTCTGTGCTCTCACTAACAGACAGCCCAGTGCGATTCTGTTAATTTCGATACCGTTTGCAGGGCCGAACCTTTCCTACCAACCCCTGACATGGTCACCTCATCATTTTTCTCCTCCCTGCAACCTGACTTGTGAAATGCAGGTCTGTGATTGGATGGGAGGCCAGAGAATTATGGGAGGGAGAAAGGAATGTGTTTGGAATCTGTGGCAGCCCTGGCAGGCACCTGTTGATGGTGTGTGAGTGTGTGTGTGTGTGTGTGTGTGTGGCAGTCGGGATATTTTTGTGGGAGAACAAATGGAAGAGGTGGGCACGACTGTTCCTTTCCGGAGGGGGAGATAGGACATTAGTGAAACTCACATACACACACACGCACATGCACACTGCTCGCATACTTTTGTGGGAACTTCCCTTTCACACTTGTTCTCAATATAGCCCAAATATATAATTATAAATATTAACTCTCAGTACCGCCGCTCCCTAAAAGCAGAGTACGCAGTTTACGTAGGGCACTAACTCCTGGGTGTGTGCGTGTGTGTGTGCGTGTGTGTTGGGGGTGGAGGGGGGTGTTGCAATTATCTCTGTTGGTCAGAAAAAAGCCTTTCATTCTATATTAATATTAACATAAACATAAATATATACAGGTGCTGGTCATATAATTAGAATATCATCAAAAAGTTGATTAATTTCACTAATTCCATTCAAAAAGTTAAACTTGTATATTATATTAATTCATTACACACAGAATGATATATTTCAAATGTTTATTTCTTTTAATTTTGATGATTATAACTGACAACTAAGGAAAATCTCAAATTCAGTATCTCAGAAAATTAGAATATTACTTATATTAGACCAATAAAAAGAAAGGATTTTTAGAAATATTGGCAAACTGAAAAGTATGAACATGAAAAGTATGAGCATGTCCAGCATTCAATAATTAGTTGGGGCTCCTTTTGCCTGAATTACTGCAGCAATGCGGCGTTGCATGAGGAGATCAGTCTGTGGCACTGCTCAGGTGTTATGAGAGCCCAGGTTGCTCTGATAGTGGCCTTCAGCTCTTCTGCATTGTTGGGTCTGGCATATCGCATCTTCCTCCTCACAATACCCCATAGATTTTCTATGGGGTTAAGGTCAGGCGAGTTTGCTGGCCAATTAAGAACAGGGACACCATGGTCCTTAAACCAGGTAATGGTTGCTTTGGCTCTGTGTGCAGGTGCCAAGTCCTGTTGGAAAATGAAATCTGCATCTCCATAAAGTTGGTCAGCAGCAGAAAGCATGAAGTGCTCTAAAACTTCCTGGTATACGGCTGTGTTGACCTTGGACCTCAGAAAACACAGCGGACCAACACCAGCAGATGACATGGCACCCCAAACCATTACTGACTGTGGAAACGTTACACTGGACCTCAAGCAACGTGGATTGTGTACCTCTCCTCTCTTCCTCCGGGACCCTGGTTTACTTTCATAAGAGAACATAACTTTTGACCACTTTTTTTCCTTTTTGTCTTTAGCACAGATAAGACGCTTCTGACGCTGTCTGTTGTTGAAGAGTGGCTTGACACAAGGAATGCGACAGCTGAAACCCATGTCTTGCATATGTCTGTGCGTAGTGGTTCTTGAAGCACTGACTCCAGCTGCAGTCCACTCTTTGTGAATCTCCCCCACATTTTTGAATGGGGTTTGTTTTACAATCCTCTCCAGGGTGCGGTTATCCCTTTTGCTTGTACACTTTTTTTCCTACCACATCTTTTCCTTCCCTTCGCCTCTCTATTAATGTGCTTGCAAACAGAGCTCTGTGAACAGCCAGCCTTTTTTGCAATGACCTTTTGTGCCTTGCCCTCCTTGTGCAAGGTGTCAATTGTCGTCTTTTGGACAACTGTCAAGTCAGCAGTCTTCCCCGTGATTGTGTAGCCTACAGAACTAGACTGAGAGACCATTTAAAGGCCTTTGCAGGTGTTTTGAGTTAATTAGCTGATTATAGTGTGGCACCAAGTGTCTTCAATATTCAACCTTTTCACAATATTCTAATTTTCTGCCATGACACTTGTTCACACTGCAGTGAGAGTAAAGCGTTTCTGCAAAATAAAACCGAGGGTAACGCAGATATGATGCCATCGACAGGCGACTCCCTCACACGTCCTGGTTCCTTGGTTAAAATAGCAATTTTCTCACGATTTACAAATAGTTGGAAACATTTGGGATATTGTAAGTACTCAACTGAACAAAATATATAACACTGGCCTAGTGATTTTTGGATATTTTACTGAATTTTTTTTACATAGTGCACCTTTAACACACTTATTCTGTCATCCTTTTCTATATCACAAAGGCCTATTTTCACAAAACTGTATTTTCTGCAAGCTTCAATGACCCTTGGAGACTACAAAAAGACAACAAAATAACTAGATGAAATAAGGAGTCCATATAATTCTATTATATAATACATTTATGCACACCAAAGCACCCATGAAAAACCTTACAGAACTGTATAGTGTGTGTAGCGAGCTTGTTTTCATTTTAGACGAGTCAAGCTGCAATACCGAGCAGGACCACACGGAGACGCCAAAAAACTGCTTTTACGCCGTAAAACAGTCGAATTTTGTAGTTCTTTTTGTTCTCGGGTTACTACCCGAAACCCGAAGTATAAAAGTACGATTAAAAACGATACAGACCCCGTAAGGCTATGGCACACGTGTCATTCAACCTATTGTAAGGCGATGTATCATCACAAGAGTCTTTAGAATGTTTAGTTAAGCTACATATCTCGCACTTGACGTCAAGTCCTGCTACTAAAATTCGCGCTTAGCCTCAGCAGCATCTGTGTGTACATAAAGCCCGCCTACTCTGATTTGATTGGTTTTCTCAAATATTTTGACATTGACGAGCGGTGACAGACCAATGAGGCTCAGATCAACGCACACACCTCTGCTTCTGACGTGCGCTCTGTTTGACGCCGCTGCGGATTGAAGAACACGCTGAATAATGCAGATTAAAAGACGAAGCCTCCCGCCAGTTTCATGTGTTTGAAAGGTTAATCACACATTTTTTTAGGGGGGCTGGACAGAAGTTTAGGGCGGGCTGAAGCCCCCCTAAAAAGGCCCTAGTGACGCCCATGCATCCACCCGCAATTAATATTATAAAAAAACTTCTGCAATTGTTTTTTTCCTTCAAGTATCAAGTCAAGAGAGTGAACAACGCACATCAAGAAAGGAATGTTATTTCACTGTTTAAGATGATACGTATTGGTAGCCCATCTGGAAAACACATAGCCCCGGGACGTTGGGCTTTACGAGCCCTGTGACAGTGGTAAGTTATGTTTAGTTAGACATGTACACAAAGTAACATTGTATTTGATCTGTAACAATGCAATATCACCACATATACAAATTTTTCTTCCTTACATTAGTGTGTTGCTTCATTCATTGTATGTAATTCATGTAATCTCACCCTGTCCGTCTCTTGTTTACAAACAAATCCGTGGTTAAATGAACAAACATGCAATGTCTTCTCCACGTAAGCTGGATATTCATTAAAAATAAAGATCATCCACACATTTCCAATATTAGAATCTGAAGGAAGCTTATGCAGCGGCTGTGTTCTTCCACAACCAGGCACAGCGCAATATCTTGCTATCTTTGGCCTGTTTATTGCTCGGTAGCGCATCTGTTATCCGTTTAGCTCCATGAGTCGGTGGGCGGGGCTACAGATTCAGGCGTACATATTTATCTGTTGAGGCGGCGTTTCAGCACACGCTGACGTCAAGGTGTGGCATATTCTGAGATCGAGCGTTTTCTGGGCCTGGTGTCTATAAAAGCTTTTCTTTGACTAACAAGGACGTTTTCAGCTCTGAAACTTACAGGATATTCTTATATCACGATGAACTTTTATATATCAAAGGCTCAAGGGAAAGTTGATTTCTCAATTCATCACCCCTTTAACCAATGAATTGGACACGCACACACAGAGAGAAAAGTTTTGAACCCGTCTCTCCGTCAGTCTTGTGTTAAAGACATGCAAGGCGACAGTAGACATGCAATCTCTCAACAAACACACACAAATAGTACACTCCCAGCATTTCACAGTCTAGCTCAGAAATTAGCAGCAATGACAACTGCATATTTTAATCTAAAAATATATTTTTCATCTTAAAAAAAGTCCAATAGCAATTACTCATCATGTCATCATACTGCAAAACAAATGTACCTGCGGGTATTAATAAAGTAACCTAACCTAACCTAAGGTTCTTGTCATAAGTAAGCGCACTGAGTAGTGTCATTTCAGTATTAACAATCATTGCAGTAACGGCTGTTTATTGCTTTAGACCGCAGTCAACATGCTTTAGACAACTGTAAGCCAAGATTCTGACAGGCTGTAAATTAAACTCAGACAAGTGCAACACAAGCCCCACAAACAATCTCCTCTGGAAAATATTTCACTCAAAACACCCCTAAACACAAGAGTTAGTGGGCGGCGAAAGATCTGGCGAGCTGAGTTTATCCAGCTCGTTCATTGTGTCATTTATACATAATTAGTCTTAATGTGGGTCGATGAACATCAAGGCTTTTAGAGATACTTTTGTAAATCTTTTCAGCCTTATACAAGTCAATGATTCTGAATCTCTACTGAGATCTCTTGTGTTTAAGGCACAGTTCACATCAGGCAATTGCGAATAGCCAAATGTTGTGTTTTTTAAAGGGCAGGGCAGCTCTGACCACTGATTAGACTTCAGGTTAGCTCATTTCTGAGTTTCATGCCTGTCTGAATAGAAGGTCAGATCACATTTTCTGACCAATTCATGAAAAAACTCAAACATTTCCCTGCATCTACTCCTTTCTTATCTCTGTAGAGTCTATATACTGTAGGTACGAGGCCATTACAGTAGTGTCCTGTGAAAACACACTGTATTGACAAAAGTTTTGGGACGTCTGCCTTTACATGCACATGAACAGGACTCTGTGCAGGCCAGTCAAGTTTCTCCACACCAAACTCACTCATCCATGTCTTTATGGACTGATGCTTTGTGCACTGGTGCTCAGTCATGATGGAAAAGGAAGGGTCATCCCCAAACTGTGACCCTCAGCATGCGCTGACCCCTCTCAGTGATTTTACGTGGCCTACCACTTTGTGGCTGAGTTGCTGTTGTTCCCAATTGACCTATCGGTAAGCCCCTCCCCTCGAACGCAGATGAGCCAATAGCAGTTGAGTATCAGTTGCGCTGGGACCGGAACTCGGACATCTTTAGGCTTCAGCGCCATAGAGATGCATTGGAAAATCCGAAGCTCTCATCGGTTTGATGGTGTTTATGCTACAAAAAAGCTAAAACGTAGTGCTTGAGGTACTGTAACACTGACTCCAGGGATCCTGAGAGGATTTTCTGTTTGTCATACTCTCGTTAAGTTATGATTAAAGTCCCTGCTAACATACAAACCGAAATAACTAACTGTTCTCACGTCATGTAACGTTAACACTGTAGGTCAAAAACACGAAGGTCTACATTTCAGTGCCTCTCCATATTAAACTGGTTATATGTAAATTAATGTAATTTTAGATATGTTTAAGGTCTACATTATCTGTCCTTCTAAGGAGGACTCATATTTTGATGGGTATTATAGTCTCCGGGTAACGAAAGGAAGAGCTCGCACGCAGTTTATCGGAGTTGTTTTGCAGATACAAAGTTTACCACTGCACCCCCGAAAAGGCATACGGTCTGTATATGTTTGTTTACTGTTAGTTGTTTGAGTGTTTTTGTGTAATTTGCTGTGTATGTTAATGCAACGGAGAGAGAGTTTGTGAATGAGACGTTAATGCGCACTTCTTATGCTTTGTTTGCTCTTACGATGATTTTTTGGAGTGAAAAGCGATTCAATAAACTTGATAAACCATCAGTTAAGTTTGGCCATCATTCGGACGGGATATACGCTACATTCTGTGTCCAAAAACATCTTGGGATAAGGTTTTCACACTGACAGCTGTACATTGTAAGATATAGCAACTCTGTTTGTTTGTCCGAGTTAGCAACAGTAACTAAGGGGGGCGGGCTTACCGATAGGTCAATTGCTTCCACTTTGTTATAACATCACTAACAGTTGAGCGTGGAATATTTAGTAGTGAGGAAATTTCACGAATGGACTTATTGCACAGGTGGAAACCGATCACAGCACCACGCTTGAGTTCACTGAGATCCTGAGAGCCACACATTCTAACACAAATGTTTGTAGAAGCGTCCGCATGACTAGTGCTTGATTTATACACCTGTGGCCATGAAGTAATCTGAATTCAATGAATTTGAGGTCTCTCATCCGTGTGCCCTCTATGTATTTGATTTCCCCCTGACTCTCAGAACATGAAAGCCCAACAAACAGGCACCTTTCCACTCAAATTAAGGACATTTCACAGATTTAAAGTGATTTCATATCAGGTTAATATTTTTTATGGCCTAACAGAAGCCTCACTCCTAAACCTACCCATCAAAGAAACATGTGCAAAACATGTTTTGGTTGGTTTATAGGCCTTTTAACCAGTAAAATGTCCTGACTAGTCGGTAGGGCTGCATGATTAATCACGATTAACATAGCTTATTAACAGCTTATAAAATTGCAAAGGCTGCGATTATTTTTTAAGCTCAACTTGTCAGTGAAGCACAGCTCTGTAAATGCTGCTCCATCTGAAAGCACTGCGAGTTTGAGTCGCTTATAACATGAATTTGAAAAACGTGCATCCAGGGGCGCCGCTAGCAATTTTGGGCCCTATGTGAAAGAATATGATGTTAGGCCCCCTACCGCACCAACCTAGCTATCCAAAATCTTTGTCTGCTATTTAATAATACTGACCAATTAAGCTCCGCTCGCTCAACCCAGAATGCCCCAATTGGCTGATGAAACATTGATTAAAATTAAGATAAAATTTATACAAAATTAAATTAACTTTAAAGAAAGGCTTTCTACTAAACAAAACTTAATGAAGTGGTCAAAATCATGTCTGACCCACTCCTGGCATTGCGCATCTTACGATGTGTCCTTTCTCACTCATGCTGTTCACTTTTCATAACCAACATAGATTGACAGATTGACAACACAAAATAACATTATTATATTTAAACATAAATATAAAACTAAATACCTTTTCTTAATGGCTACAACAATATAGCAGCCTATAGTACAGAGAAATTTCATGTCGGAGTGGGATTTGAGCAAGTGTCGTTTTACCCATGAGCATAAGCGGTTCATGAGTGGAGCGGTTTTCCGGATTTTGCCGGAAATGCAGAAATAAGCCATAATTTTGTTATATTTGTAACTGTTTGGTAGATTATACATTTGTAATTTCTATTACATTACTACTAGTGCTGTTACTACTAATAAAACCAATCTCTGGAGGCCCCAAAAGTGCGTGGGCCCTTAGAATCGTCCCAACTTTCCCCCCCTTAGCAGCGCCCCCTGCGTGCATCTTTCCAAACATAAGAAGCGTTTATGAACCTCTTGTCCAACAAAAGACAACATTTAATAACATGTTTTCACTCCAAAATCACTTCATAATGACAGTTGTGCATCCTTCAGTGAGAAGATGTGGCATTCTTACACAGAATAAGGCACACAACATATTTCATAGTATTCTATACAGCGATAAAGGCTATGTCGATTAGCATTGAAGTATAAATATACTTTATTATCATGAAAATACCCAAGGCGGCTTGAACTCAGATAAACCATATATTGTCGTGGTCGTGTGTTTATTAGACATGTTTAATCAAACAAAGCTTTTCAATCTTCTGTTTATTCGATTACAGTGATAGTGTGACGCCCATAGGGATTTCCTGGTGCGATGTACGTGATCATACTTCTGCGGGGCATATTTGGAGTTTGTGTGTGAGAGCGCCCTCTGGCTTTCAGATGGAGCAGCATTTACTACAAGCTGCTTATAAAATAATCAGAGCCTTTGCCAAATCGCGTGCGGATTCATTTCAATTAATTGTGCAGTCCTACTAGTCAGTTGTCATAATATTTCATATTTGGCCCTCAGAAGTATAGCCAAACCTGCCAAACCTACCTACCTACACACACACACACACACACACACACACACACACACACACACACACACACACACACACACACACACACACACACACACACACACACACACACACACACACACACACACACACACACACACACACACACACACACACACACACACACACACACACACACACACACACACACACACACACACACACACAAAAGCTGATTTCCTGAACATTCTTTGCTTTTTATTCATCAAATGAAAACTTTCCTTAAAAACATCATGACTACAGCAGCCTTCACACACTTAAGAGCACTTATCACACTGGGTATCAAAACAATTCCTAACACATCATGCATAAATAAATGTACACTACTTTCTCAGAGAAAAAAAAGGTACAAAAGCTGTCACTGGGGCGGCACCCTTTCAAAAGGTAACCCTTTGTACCTTATTTACCCCTAAAGGATGAATATTAGTGTCTTAAAAATACATAATAGTTCCTTAAGTATACACTTTAGTACCTAAATTGAGCATATTGGCACATTTTGAAAGGGTGCCGTCCCAGTGACAGCATTTATATCTTTTATAGAGTGTACCATTTAAAAGTTGAAAGTCGTCTCTTATGTTCAACATGGCTGCATTTATCTGATCAAAAATACAATACAATTTGACAAACAGTAATATTGAGAAATACACAATTAATGTTGTCTATTGTAATTTATTTTAAAATGTAATTCATTCCTGCAATGCAAAGCTTTGGTGCAAAGTCTTCAGTGTCACATGATCCTTCAGAAATCATTCAAATATGATGATTTGCTGCTCAAGAAACATTTATGATTATTATACCTTGGTCTGTTTAAATACTCGATACTGATTGGCTGGAAGGTGTGCAGTAAAACCGTTTAATGCACAGGTAGTTCCAGTCAGTTTGATTACAGTTCGAAATTATTCCGCCACTATAAACATTGGTGACCGTAACACAGTTACGCTTGCAAACAGAGTGAGAGACATATATTAAACCGTTTATTTAGGCAGGCTAAATGGATGATTTTTGCATATTGTTTAATTTGTACGGTAAATATATGGCAATTTTGAGAAATGGGCCCAGGCACAAGACGAAATAGAAGACTTGGAGAAGACGTTGAAGGACAAAAAGCGGCACAAAGAATTAACACCGGCAGAGCTAGATAAGACAGAAGACGACAAAGATGAGGTCGATACGAAAAAGACAGACCGAATTATATTAAATAACACTGAACTCTGAATTGCCTTAATGAAAATGCTGTGTGAATGAATTGCTGTGCTCTTTTTTTGTTACAGTAAAAGACCAAAAATGTGCACTGAACAGCGTCTAACACACCATATGCCAATGTTTTCAAGGCTGGAGAGAACGACCGTCAGATTTAGGGGAAGGGGTCAGTGGGCGTGGCATTGAAGCTGGCATCAGTGAAAATGCCCAGCGTCCCAACGGTGGTAAACACCACAAAGATCCAGAGAAAGAGTCGATCAACCACCATGGCAACATACTGCCAGTCCTCCCTTA
>NC_137098.1:64503593-64566939 GCF_949357685.1 Gobio gobio
CAAAAGCATAAGTTACAATCAGATGCATATCCAGAATGGCAAGCTTCAATCCCAGCTAATTTCTCAATGACTCTCTGATTAAAGTCAGTCATCTCAGTAGTGTCATGACGTTTGCATTGTTCAGTCAGATATTTGAGATCTCTTACCCCCGTTGTTGTCCACAAAACTTCAGTACCGACACTTTGAAATAAAAGACAGGGAAAGCAATAAAGGGCATTGCTAACAACACATCCAGCCAGCCACCTAACCTACGTTTATCATAACAACGTTTATCGCGTGGAGCTGCGAGTGCAGCTGCGTCCTGTCACTGGCCTGCTGCTGCTGGATGTGTAAATCGCGTTGGTCCAGTCCGGGATCCTTTATCCTTTTTTTCTTCCAGCGAATGCCTTGTGAAAGAATTTGGTTTAACTGCTGCCATCTCTACGAAAGTGATCATCCTAACAAGGTTTTGGCGGAGTCGGAGTGACTGTGTCGCCCGCACACTTTCGCTTGATTGGCCAAGAACGGAAAGTTGAATGACAGATGACCAATCAGATTGGATAAAATAACACGCATCCAATTCTGATTCGCCAGGGACGCAACGAGCTGCATCCGGAGGAGGATCTTTAAGAACCAATTAGAGACCAGCTTCAGGTCACATGCTGCCCGTAGATTTTTGGACTCAGATAGACATCCATTTGTCCGGCGTCCCTCGCGCATGAAACATATTGAAGAACATATAAAATAGTTAACCCATCAAAGCCAGTTTTTATTAAATGCTGAGGCTCTTACTAAGAGTAAACTATTTTATTTTTATTTCATTTTTATATCATTTTTGTATACATGTATAATTTCTGGAATTTTGATGGGGGCGGCGCCCCAGTGCCCTCTATTGACCAGCCGCCACTGATTGTTAGTATGATTTATACTCAATAAAATGTCTTGAGACTGAGACTTCAGTGGAAACGCCCACTGCTGTGATTGGCTGCTGTGAGACTTCAGTGGAAACGCCCACTGCTGTGATTGGTTGCTGTGAGACTTCAGTGAAAACGCCCACTGCTGTGATTGGCTGACATCTTTGCATTTAAAAATGCGTATTACATTTGGAACCCCTCTCGAGTATTTCTACTACTTTTTTTACTATTACAGCTGTCGAAATGAACGAGTCGTGAAAGTGTTGATTACAGCATTATTTTGAGATCTTTTCCTATCACATGAAAAGCTGCAGTGATGAGCATTGAGTACACAGGCAGTCTGTTGATCAGTGAATGCAGTGATCTCGTCATTGCAACACGTTTTCTCTCATAAAATGCTTTCACCACAACTAACAGCAAACACGACATCGATATGAATACCTATAAGAGCTTTGTGCAGCATAACAGCGTCATTCATTATAACGGCAGTTTGGGCAAGTATGCAGATACACCCCCGACGTGTGATTGACAGATCCGAACATTATAAAGAGAGTGTTCTTTGATCGCTCTCTGTAGTTTAATCACAACATAAATAACAGATTTGTTTCATGCTACTAAGAGAAACGATGTGAAATTGATCGCTTAGTCACTGGCTTGATTCACGGATGCATAAACAACTTAGAAAGAAAGTCTGCGTGAACTTGAATGATTAGCTACACATCAGAAATCACTGATCACAGATCAGGCATTAATGAACACTGTTACTCACTGTTTGTGGCGGTGCTGTCGAATCCATATCGTAAAGCCTGTTTGTAAAGCCCTTGCTGACATTGGGACAGAATTAAATGTAAAAAATAAATTGAATCCATTTTCTCCAAATTCTCTGGGCGGACAAAGCAGAGAAAAGGGAGGTAACCTTTCCCTGTCTGACGACATACCGGGAAGATTCCAGATCGGCTCGTCTGAGATTTCATTTTCTCAAAGGCAGAGCTGGACACCCAGGGCTTGGTTTACATCTATCGCCATTTCTAGCCACTGTGGGACCATAGACAGGCTAGGGGAACTCATATTAATGTTAAAAAACTCATAAAGTGACATTTTCATGTCATGGGACCTGGGAAAGTTTAGGGTCAGTGCAATTTATTTGAAAGAAATTAAATCTTTTATTCAACAAAGAAGCATTGAATTGATCAGAAGTGACAGTAAAGGTAATAATATGTCAAAGATTTCTAGTTCAATTAATTCTGTTCTTTTAAACTTTCTACTCAAAGAACTGTGAAAATATTACAGTTTTTAACATTGATAATACTCAGAAATGTTTCTTGAGCATCAAATCATCATATCAGAATGATTTCTGAAGGATCACGTGACACTGAAGACTGAATGATGCTGACAATTCAGCTTTGATCACAGGAATACAAAATTACATTTCAAAATAGAAAACTGTTTAAGTTGTAATAATTTTTCAGATTTTACTGTATTTTTCATCAAATAAATGCAGCCTAAAATAAATTAGCATAAAAAACTCCTACAGACCATCTCACATGTTGCACCACACATTTGACATATCTTGGCCAGAATAGTTGGATGGCAATAGTCAAAGTCTGCCTGGTGGCTGCACAAGACTGGCCGTGTATTAAATTAATGAAACAAAAGGTCAGCTGCATCCTCCGCCAGTCTGGGAGATTTGTTCTTCTTTCATCCTGCCTCTTTTTCATCCCCCCTCCCTCCTCACTCTGTACATCGACAGACACAGAAGACTAATCAGGAAAGACTAATTTGACTAAACCATGTTGGCAATGGTGCCAAAACACGCTATAAAACCAATTAAAAAGCACGATACCGCTGCCTCATCGAATTTCTCCTTCTCATCTTCCTTTTCTCTCTCACAGTCTCTCTGTCTCTAGATCTCCTCTCTTGAGCCTGATGCAGGCCAGGGCTAATGTGTCAGAGCCCATTTGTGCTGATCGTTATTATTTTAGTGATGATTTCTTCCTTTTTTCTCACACCCCACATACACATATACCCCAGATACACACGGAGAGTAATTCCCTGGTTGAGGTGATTTAAAGTGTGTAAGAGAGAGAGTAAAGGATTAATCAAACCCTAAGGCGTTCAGTTATGCTCACACACACACACACACACAAACACACACCGCGGGTCCATACGTCTGAGA
Source organism: Gobio gobio (assembly GCF_949357685.1). NCBI lineage: Eukaryota > Metazoa > Chordata > Actinopteri > Cypriniformes > Gobionidae > Gobio > Gobio gobio. The sequence continues at coordinate 64,506,663 of NC_137098.1, forward strand.
CCATTAGTGAAAATGCCTCTATTTAGCATTTTTATAATTAAACAGGCTATTTTTTTTTGGCATGAACTCCACAAGTTAATCCTGAAGTAAACAAGAACATCTGAGTCACATGATCAATGTTGCACATTTAGTTATGCGAACAAAGATATGTTCCAAGAATGTTTCGCTAACGCAAGCTAAATAAACATAACTTTTTAAATGTTCTCTTCATTTTTTTGTGATTGTGTGAACGTTAAAGGTGCACTGTGTAAATTTGAGCGGCATCTAGTAGTGACCGCCCACCGCTCACCCACCCTTTCAAAGCACATAGAGAAGCTACGGTGGCCGACACAGGACAAAAATGTCATCGTCTGAGACAGCAGAGAGTAGCTAGCGCTCTGTAGAGCAGTTAGTCTGTTTAGGGCCAGGGTCTCAAACTCATTTTACCTGGGGGCCGCTGGAGGTAGGGTCGCCACCTTCAGTGTTGCAAAATAAGGGACACCCATTCACGATCATTTTGACATAGACGGGCGCTGTCAGACCACATTCGCTTCGACTGTCTGATCAGCTTCGCTCGCCTGTTCCTGTCAATCATGCGGTGTCAACCAATTATACTGCATGAGGGAGGGGCGAGCCAACTCTCTCTCTCTCACACACACACACACACACACAAAGGGGGCAGCAAGCGCTGCACACGCAACAACTCAGCAAAAAGGTGCTTTTCAGAGCAACCCACGGGCCGCGAGTTTGAGACCCCTGGTTTAGGGCTACTGTAGAAACATGATGGCGCAAAATGGCGATTTCACTGTAAGGGGACCTGCGGTGTATGGAGAAAGAAATGGCTCATTCATAAAAACACAACGGTTCATTATGTAAGGTCTTTATACGGCACTATATTATATTCAGGGCTCTGAACCGGTTCAAGGAACGAAAACGAAAACCGGAAACGAACGAAATTTTAAGAGGAACAAAAACGAAATCAAAATCAATTTGAATCGTTCTGAACGGAAACGTTAATTTGAAATGACCATTAACCGGTTAATAATAATAATAATAATAATAATACATTTAATTTGTAAGCGCTTTTCTAAGTACTCAAAGACACTTTACAGAAAATTGTAAAACAGATGTAACAACATAGAAAATTGTAAAGCAAGATTAAATTAAACATTAAAAGCAATTTTAAAGATTTTGTCAAGATTTTGAATTTTGGCAGATCGGTTAGGCTAGTTTATGGATTTTAATAACATTATGTTACAGTTTCTTTAATATTTTAATTTGGCAGTGACCAATCATGAATAGAGTAGTAGCTACAGCATGTGACGTTGACGGATCAAGCGTGAGTGAAATGCCCGCGCACCATCATCTATGAATCTACCGGTAACGCAAGTCAGTATGAGCGCGCATTTTCATGCCTCAAGTACGTTTCTTTCCCCGCTGAGGTCTACAATAAATGTGCAGGTATTGGAGGACATTCTTTTCGAACGTTTAAATAAGCAGTACAGACTTTAAGCTCAAATAGACTGATTTAGGCTAGTTTATGGATTTTGTTTAAGCCTATCGAAGTAGGCTACTAGCATCTATCAAATTTTTTTCCTATAATCTTTCAGATTGCCAATACAGGACAGGTCAATGTTTTCTATATAGACGGTTGATGCTTCGTATTAAATGGCATGCTATATTGCATTAAATGATCAAGCTTTATTAGCTGACTGAATTTGATTATGTGATGCAGTGTTGCGCAGTGTTTGCTTTGAAATTAGCAGTTGACGGTGCATTAAAAGAGCAATTACTGAAGACTCGCTGAATGAAAAACACCTCAAAGCCCGTCTTTTTGCGCTTCCCTGCAGATTATCGTAGATATCATATTAAGTGTGCAGGCTATTTTCGTCGTGACTGGCTTGACTGGAGTTAATCACTCAATGTCGTGTTTTTAATGTGCAGTGTCTTTAAAATCGTTATTTTATAAGAGCCTAGCCGTTTATCAAGAATGCTGCTCGGGTACCAAAGATCGGCCGTTAGATCTACACAAGACGAATCATATCTCAGAGACATCAGAGCCCGCGGCAAACATCAGAAGGACTAGCCGAGGAAAGGTTGCAGGGCCGGCCCGTGGCATAGGCGGAATAGGCAAATGCTAGTGGCGCCACTCATCCATAGGGGCGCCAAAATGTATTACTGATACTATTTTATTAATATTAATTTGAAATATTACCAAATAAAGCGCAAAAAAAACGTAACTAAGTCCCCGCATCTTTCCGGTCCGCCTCATCAATCTCCCCCCGCCGATCTACTTGAAGTGCGTCAGAAATACAACGCGCGATCAGTTTATCGTTAGGGGAATTTGTTGTGTCGCGTCGCCTCTCGCCGCATCCAACGCAGACAAGGTTGCTTTCATTTTTTAGGGTGCTTGGCCGTTCGCGCCAGGTGTTGACACGGTGTAAGTTGCCTGATTATTTATGACGGATGGCCGAATTGAAGTGTCTAAAAAAAAGACAGAAGCCCTCTGATGCAGGGAAGATAAGGGATACACTATTCTTCTTACGTAGTATTTGTGTCTTGTTTCTAGTCTAAATATCTAAAATTCCTAAATCAAGGTTGAAGGTGCATTTACTAGATAAGTTAAATGACAGAAGATAGTTTTCTTGTTTTCTTGAAAATAAAATCAAAATGAAGTGAGTTTTTTCTTTTAAGAAAAGAGTTTTTCTTAAAACAAGCAAAATTATCTGCCAATGGAGTGGAAAAATAATCTTGTTTCTGTCCCAAACAGAAATAAGATTATTTTTCTCACCCCATTGCCAGATAATTTTGCTTGTTTTAAGCAAAAATTCAAGACATTTTTCTTGTTTACTTGAAAATAAAATCAAAATGAAGTATGTCATTTTACTCATCTAGTAAATGCACCTTGATTTAAGAATTTTTAGATATTTGGACTGGAAACAAGAAAAAGATTCTAAATAAGAAGAGCATTTTTTGCTGTGTAAAGACAGAAGTAAAGGGATGTAGGCAAATTAGTTGAACAGTTAATGAACAGTTTATTTAATTGCATAGTAGTAAAATACGAATGTTTGCTAATTAATTCCAGTTATTTTTACCTTAAACTTTATGCAAGCAGCTGTTCTGGGTTCTCCAGAGGTCACAGCCAGTGTGATTTTGTAAAAAATAAATAATATAAAAATATTAAACGCATGTAATATCACTTTTTTAATAGCCTAATGTTTTTACTCTGCAGTTGTGCAGTTTTAAGGGGGTGTATAGCAATTTTAAAATGTATTTGCCGAAATTAGTAATGATATTTATATACAGGTTTATTTAAAATGGCAACATTTTATGTAAAATTCACATTAAATATCAATTTCTCAGTTGAATTCCTGGTGAAAGCATGAATGCTCATAGTTTAGTGGAAGATTGCTGCCATCTACTGGAAAACAAACACTTTTGCTAGTTCTCAATGAATAGTTTGTGCATGAATGTTAGATGCAATTACTCTTGCTATTTGTGTTTAGGCTGTAATGTGGCATAGGTGTAATATTTGTACAGTTTTACTATCATCAGCCTTTAACAAATAAAAAACAATAATAATATCATGAACATAATGACGGGGTAGAATGGACTGGACATCATATAAAACAACAACAACAATAAAAATAAAACATCAATGCATTACAAAAATAAAACAGTTACGAGTGTTTCCACAACTTAGAATGATAATAGTGCTAAACCTTGATACAAGGGGCACCAAGTAAAATCTTGCCTAGGGCAGCAAATTGGTCAGGGCCGGCCCTGAAAGGTTGCTCTCTGCGGGGTTAACGAGCGCTGAAGACCCGCTGATCGCCTGGATCTCACAACTCCGAAAACGGCAGATAAAATTGTCAAATAGGGGATCTCTTTATAAATAAACCACAGATTTAATCTTTAAACAACTACATTCTCGCCTGAAAAAGTCTTAAAACTACAATTTGTGACACATTAACAGTAGTATTTTTAAATTACGCTGGGTTTCTCGTCCGCTATTGACGCTTGCTGGTTGGTGCGAGCTAGTTGCGTGATTTATACTTGTCCATATGGTACTATTAGTTATAAATATTATATTTAGCTAGCTACTGTTATGTTATAATGCTTAAAGCTACACTGTGTAACTTTTTTTGTCTATTCTTAGCTAAAAACACTTAGTTCTTTCAAAAATATATGTGCTCATTAATGTATATTTACTTCTTTCAAGTAATAAAGTATTCTCGTAAGTTTATAATATGCCATTGAAAATACATAAGGTAATGGGATCTAACGGTGGTCGCCATGTTGCCCCTCCATCTTGAAAGTACATTAGCCAAAGAGGGACATACCCGTAAATTCAAGCTTCGCCTTTCGCGTTTTAACCGGTTTCAATACTCGATGGCACTGTACAAAATTCTCTGCCTCGCGCATGTGCGCGTCAACTTGTTCAGACTTGTCTGGTGCATGCGCAGAGAGTTTTCATCTCAGCAGCGTCCAGTAACAGAGTTATACAGAGTTTTCCTGGCTTGTTTATTCCTCAAAAGTCTGTTTTTCCTTGTGTGGTATTTCTGTGCGTTAATAACTCCGTAAGTAATAAAAGTTATTGTCATTGTAGATGTGTTTCAGAGTGTGTCATCGCGTAATTCAGTTGATGTCACCTCAGAAGTATTTTTGTGTCAACATACACTATAATTAGCGTATAATTAGCGTAATGCTCACCTATTTGAATAATAATTCAGTTATTTTGTTATCAACAATGTTTATTCGTTTTTAGAAAATATTTGTTTGTAATGTATGTTGATGGAAATATGTATCAGGTCTGATCGGCATATTAACAATTGTTATACAGAGCGCACTGCAGTGCTAACGTTAAAGCTGCGCACACACTTTTGTAACCGGACACCGCTTGTTAGCAGCAGCAGCGGCAGCTCCGCTCCTTTTAATGCAGCTGCATTTAGCGCCTATATATGGTACAATAAGCTCTGGTTTACGGTTACATTATACAAATGTAAGTTATAAGTATAGTTATACAGTTCTTAACTGTGTATGTATATTTACCATCCTTATTTGTTCTCTCACAGAAACCACATTTATGTACATATCCACGCAAACCTGTTTATGCCTTGCCTAATTAGGCCAGTTGAGTTCCAACCATCCCACTGCGCACAGAATATCCCACAGGCACCGTGTCGAATGTGGACGAGGTCGAACAGCCATGTTAATCTTGGACTAAATCGGCCACCGTAGGAGTTGAAACGAAATCGGAATTGAGAGGAACAGAAACTAAAATTCACTGGATGGTCATATACCTTTTCACCACTAGATGGGGGAAAATATCACACAGTGTAGCTTTAATATTTGAAACAACCCATAAATTCGTTAAACATTTTACATTTGGGTATTTAAGTTAGGTTGGAGGTTATCCTAACTTTAAGAAGTTATTTACGATGATTTTTAAGAACATTCTTTTCGTGAATATATGAATACTTCTTAAATTTTATCTTAAGAACAATCATGAGAAAAAAGATAAGAACATTCTTAAGGAAAGTTTTTGGGAAAACAAAATATTCTTATATTTTTTCTTATGTTAGAAAATAAGAAGAAATTGGCAGTTGAGAATAATTTCATTCTTAAGAATGTTTCGTGAATCCGGCCCCAGATAGATTTCCAGATAAGTTACACTTACTAGAATAATGTTTTCTCATAACTTTGAGAGAATCTTGCCAGAATGTTTGCCAATGTTCTGAGAACGTTCCCTGTTAACTGGGTAGTGACCTAGATGTAGTGCAGAAACTTAAATAGTTCATTTTTACATTAAAACTTCTTTGTTTGGTTTAGATTTTGAATCCCAGATTTTGAATGTGTCTGGGGTCTTTAAATGGGTCTCCAAAATAACCACAACGATTATGGATTCATTACGGCATACTAGGGGTGTAACGGTACACAGAAGTCATGGTTCGGTCTCTACCTTGGTTTTGGGGTCACGGTTCAATACGAGTTTGGTACTCTTGCTTTGGGTTGGGGTATAGATCGTCTCTTCTCCTGCTCTTTTTCCTGTTGTGACCGTTAGCAAACAGCGTAGCATTACCGTGCGCCCCCTTCTGGATTGGAGTGTGGATCTCCTGTGACTGACTGTATTCAACATCTGACTGTCTGCACCGCATGAACCGTGATGGTTTGGGGCAAATACATGTACCGTTACACCCCTACTGCATACATAATATTTTCTACTTTCTGCTCAAGTGGTGAGACTTATCTCAAGAAAGCAGCCTTTCCCTTCACCACTTAAAACCAGCTCTCTTCTCCGTTCCATTATAATTGACCCCTTTGACCCATGACCCTAATTATCTGAGACCTTCTGATAACCCCAGAGGCTTACCTGTGAGGTTTGGGGAAGAGGAAGTTGGTGTTATTGGGCTTGCGGATGAAGTACTCATCTGCCACTCTGCTTATGGCTTGGATGTTCTCCTTTCTGGCAGGTTTCTCAAGAAACAGAGGGGTCTCCACTTTAGGTCGCAGCATCCCCAGGTATGGAGGCAACATGTGGATGAAGATCTAGAAGAAATGCACATTTAGAATCTTAAAAGTTTGTCTAATCTCTATCCATAGCCCAAGATACAGACAGAGCTGCAGTAAAAACATGCCTTCAAGTTCTTCTCATTCGGAAATATAAAGACTTTCAAAAATGGCTATTGACATATTTTCTTAGCGATAGCTGCTATTTACAAAAATAAAAAATTGTAAAAATAGCAGTATTTTCTTTGTAATAAGTGTAAATAGTAGTTAGATGCTATTAATACTTATAAATAGTGGCAGATACTATTTGCACCTCAGTGTTAAACGGTATGCAATAATAGAGTGTAAACAATTATATTTATTAAAATTATTAAATGGATGCCACCTTATTGGGACAATAAATCCCTTCCTACACCTACCCTAACCCTAACCGATAAACACTTTATTATTAAACGCACGTTAAGACACTTTAGGCCCTATCATACACCCGGCACAATGCGGCGCCATGCGCGACGCAAGTGTTTTTTGCTAGTTTCAGCCTGACGCGGTTATCATTTTCATGTCCAGCGCCACCTTGTTTAAATAGCAAATGCCCTAGACCATCTGTGCGCTCATGGGTGTGCTGGTCTGAAAACCAGGTGTGTTCAGGTGTATTGTTGGCGTGTTGCTATTTTGAGGAACTGAAATTGACTGCGTCATTGACCAACAAAATCCTGGTCTAAAGTCAATAGCGCAGGATTTTTTGTGTTATTTCAAATGTAATGTACGCCTAAAGGCGAGTGCACAACACACATACACTCTGCTTATTACACACACAGGGACGCGCAGCCGCACAACCATTTTTAAATATTAAAATAAAAGGATTCCTCTCTGGGGAAGTGTTCAGTCTTTCCGCTCGCAAATTCCGCCATGGCCCCAGCGCAACTGGCTTTTAAAGGGAATGGGAGATGAGACTCTGATTGGTTTATTGTACATTATGCCCAAAACACACCCATTACTCATTAAAAGAATAGGTACAACCCTTTTGGCGCCTGGCGCGTCGACCGTTTTTCATGTCATTAAACTAGCAAAAGTGGATTTGGACACGCCCTAAGTGCACATGCGCAAAAAATAAGGCCCCTGATTTCCACTTTTCCAATATTTTATTCATTTTAATTGAAAATAAATGCCTTTCCGATCTGCTATGTGATGGGAAAAGGGAGTAGAGCGAGTTCGGCAAAAGACGGATTCGAACTCGGGTCGATTTGCGTCAAATCTTTCTACCCCAACACTATTGCTACTGTTGGCAATGCAGCGTCTTCTGTAATTTTGTCAGTGGAATGAATTAGTGTAAATAGATGGGCTATTACACTCTATTCAAAAATAGCAGAAACACATTTACATGTTCTGAAGAAAATTGCTAATGCAAAAATTAGGTCCCTCCTTCAGTGCAAGTCTGTTTTTTTTTTTTTGTTTGTTTTTTTTTGTTATTTTACGTCACAGAGCAACGAAAACTTAAGTTGGTATGAAAATGAAGTTAATTTGATGAATTCATTTGTTACATTTATATAGCGCTTTTCTAAGCACTCAAAGAGCTTTACATAGAAGGGGGGAATTTCCTCAACCACCACCGATGTGCAGCACCACCTGGATGATGTGACGGCAGCCATATTGCACCAGAACGCCCAACACACACCAGCTGATGGTGGAGAGGAGACAGAGGGATGAAGCCAATCATATATATGGCGATGATTAGGAGGCCATGATGGACAGGGGCCAATGGGCAAATTTGGCCAGGATGCCGGGGTTACACCCCTACTCTTTATCGAAGGACATCCTGGGATTTTTAATGACCACAGAGAGTCAGGACCTCGGTTTAACGGCTCATCCGAACGACGCGATAGTTGCGATAGTCTTTTCTTTCCTATTGTGACGCATATCCAAGTGACACTGCTTCTTGAACAAAATAAAATGTAGGGCGGGGCTTGATTTTGTCCATGGGGAATTGATTGGATGGTTGTGGTTTGCTATTGGTGGATCTCATGTGAGTGACATGTTACCTCATCCTCTCACCAGTAAACACATCATCAGAGAGGAGAAGAGATGACGCAGCTAGAGGGAAGGGAAGTTATGATTAAAGATTACAAGGGCACATTAATTAAAAAAATAATAATGTGCACGTGTAAACCATTTATAATAAATATTGTAATATTCCATAAACAAAAACTAGAATTGTCAATTTTGTTTTTCATGGTGAATTTGGCAATCAAAGTATGAGCAAGCACCACTAATCTTCTACAAACACTTCTGTAAGCAAAATAATAATTTCTAGTGCACTCAATTAATAGCACTACAGTGCTTCTTAAAACTGAGTGTTGTGTCGAGATGGCTGAGTCCTCGCTTCCTCTGCATGACTTCACAAAGGCTCTAAAAGAAAGAGACAGATTGCACTCGCCCAGCACATAATCTTTCAGCCTGGCATCACACGTCTAGGTTCACATGGCCTTGCTGTTATGAGCGAATGTCCTGCAAAGCTGAACTGAATCTGAATAAAGAAATGCTATAATATAATCTTTAGTGATAATATAATCTTTAGAAATAAATGTAGGGTTGTGATTGGGTTGCTTGAATAGAAAGTGTAAACGGGTCGCTGTGGTGTGATGGAGAAGCCGTGGCTATAATCATTTTAAACAATGTCGAGCTTACAGTCATCAATACAGGTTAATAGTTTGTACATAATAGGCTGCTTTTTGGAAAGATGTTTTTATTCTGTTTGCTAAACTGAATTGCCTATTTTTAACCATTATCTATTTTTTGTCTATTTAACATTTTTATCCTTTTTTCATAAGTTTGTAATTGGGTTGTTTTGGAGTGTCCGGGAATAAAAGAAAATGCTAAATGGAAATATTTTCTGCATCTGTCATTTTAACAATGTAGCTGTCAATTTGTTGAAAGCTGCTGACTCCACAAAAGTTTCACAAAAGGATGTGCATCTCATTACACAAACAGGCTGATTTTGTGTTTTGCTAATGGTTACTTATTCTCAGCCAAAAAAAATAAAATTCTAGTCCAAGAAAGACTTTAAAAGGTACACTATGTAACTTCTTTTTGTTGTTCAAAGAATCATCAATCCTTCCAAAACATGTTACCCTGATTCACTATGGTAAGTCCATCGGTCGGGATGGTTTTAATGGGAAATTGCATACATATGCCACTCGCTCATGTGTGTCTCGTCATATCTGTAAATAGAGAAAAGTTGCTCAGGCTGCTTTGACACGTGTCTGGTGTGGGAATGGCAGAGGTTAGTTGTCACAACGAGTGAGAAAGGTTGACACAGGGCAAAAATCCCTCGCCGAACAGAGGAGAGTCTGCTGGAGATAAGAGAACGTGACCGAGCTCGTAATAAAACCAGAATCAACATTGGCTTGGCTTTTCTGAGATGGCAAGAACTCAGGGATTTGAAATGTTGTAAAAGCGCCGCAGAGATGATGGTGTTTTTATTACTCAACAGGTGAGTCATGTGTTTTATTGAGCAGATAAATTACCATATGTTGCTCTCTAACAGAGTTCACTGTAAAGCATTATCTATTGTGAAGCTCATCTCATTACGGGTTGTTGTAGCGCAGATCTGTAATTTATTTTCAAGGAAGTACCGTGTCTATTAATGGGTAAAGCTACAGTAACGTCTTCAGCTAGTCAGCTTGAGATCCTTTCCATCTTAACTGGTCATATCTCTTAAGCCTAGTAGTGGATGTTTTATAGGATAACCATATCCATCTGCACAGTCACGCAGAGCCGAAGCACAACCAAAACAATGTTCTTCTGCAAAATGAGAGTTTAGTTTAAATAAGGGGCTTTTGCACCGGTTAGTTCTAGGAATTAGTTCTAGGAACTAATAATGTTGTCAAAAGTACCGACCGCGATACCAAGTCGGTACTGAAATTTTAAAAATGTTTCGAGCGCTGTTGAGCTGGAATAATAAACACCTCTGACTGGCCACTGTGCTCACATGCTCATCGGATGTGTCTGTGTGATTGGCTACAATGATCAATGTACAGGAGCGTTTGAAAGTGTTTTGAAAGCGGGAGCAGGAGCGTTTGAAAGCACAAGCAGGCAGGGGCGTAAATTTCATCTAACAGTTGGAGGGGGGGGCAATAAACATGAAATTTCTCGAGAGCAATTTTTGAAGGGGACACAAATAATACAGCTAAAAATCGTACTTACTTGTGGTACAAAGGATATGTGTACCAAAAAAAAAAAAAAAAAAAAACGTACTTATTTGCCGTTTTGGTGCACTGAAAAATGATCTAATGTCCGTTTTTCTTTTCTCTGTCATTTTATCTGACCAACAACACAAAGCGATAGTTGTTTAAATACGATTAAGGTTCACCATGCAGTCATATTATAATTATTAAATTATCTTGCGTCCTCCACATAGTATTTTATACTATGATATTCCGATCTTTAGATGTTCAACTGCAGCAAGCCCTCTGATCTGCCACTTATCATCATATTGAGCAAAACCCAACACAGATCTGACAGAAAGGTTGTGCGCATATACTTTCGGTTTAGAATTAGAGCCAATTTTTTTAATTTGGGGGCGGGTTGCTTGAATTTTGGGTTCATTAGCCTATTATTTGTAATGAAAAACACAAAACAAAACAGTACAATAAATAGGCGCTTTTACATTTCGCTTTGAAACCAAATCTTCGATTATCTTGTCTGTCAGCTGTTTGCTCGTTCGACTCGTGCTGTATTGAGCAGACACGTTCAGTTTTTAATAGTTGTGTCTGTTCTCTAACTGAACTAAATTATTTTATTACTATAAAAATTAAAACGACGGTGGCCTGGGGCGGTGCCGCGGTGGGCAAGTGATGTTAACAGTGTTTTGCCTAATCTGTATTAAAGAGAAAAGAATCACTTCATCTGTGCATAAAATAGCATTGACAGCCCTTCCTGGTGTTTCACAACTACTGTCTCAAGAGCTTTGTTCTCTCCCCAAACTTGTGTGGTAGTTTTTTACGGTCTATGGGTAACGTTAGTTGAGGTGCGCGGTGGATCAAACCACTGTGGGGCAAGGGGGGAGGAGGGACTCAAAATGTTTCTAAACTTAAAACGCATTTTTTGTTCCGTTTGCTTTTGTATTGCTTTACTACGTACACATTTATTTTAAGTATATATTGATATATTATTTACAATACTCAGCATGGTTTTTAGGGGGGGACAGCCCTCAGATTGCTCCCATACCCCTTTTCCACCAAGGCAGTGCTAGAGCTAATTCAGAGCCAGAGCTAGTCCCAGTTCATAGTTGGTTCGACTGTGGAGCTTTCTAAGAACCGTTTGCTTTTCCACGGGCTGAGAGCCACAACAGAGCCATGTCTTACGTCACTGTATACGTCTCATCTCTCTCAGCAAAGCTAGCGAGGCAGCGGCAATGTTGCCAAGTCCGTGGTTTTGCCGCGGGCTGTTTTTTCATGTCCACGGGATGAAGCGACCCCAATTATGTGATATTTAGCCCCATATTGCGAATTTTAGTAGGCAACCATGCCAAAAAACACATATTTTACCCCCAAATGTGATTTTTACTGGGGAATCCCCCCTGGAACGCGATTGGGCTTGTTTTGAGTAGCAATTGGGCGGGTTTGTTGTGAAAACCTAGCAACCCTGCCGGGAAACACACACACACACACACACACCAGGCTTGTTCGAGACGCATCAGCGCTTGCCAGACCGATCCACATATGATATAAAAACGCATGAGTGAATCAAAAGCATAAGGAGTCATGTGCTCTCGCTGGACTCGTTATCATACGGCGATCGGTCTCTGCACAGCACCGCTGCGAACAAGCCTTCCATCAACAATGCAAACGTTGCGTTACTATTGATTCACATGGCTTTACGATCCTACATCGGCATCAAAACACAACGCAAACACAGCGAATCCAACGCATTCATGTAGTTCGCCGTAATTTGTATAGACGGAGATTACAAACGAACAGTAGCTGTTAGCTCCATTAGCTGCTATTTCACAATGGCGGATCTCAAGTGTGTGTTGGTCTTGTTGACCCCGCCCCCAGCGCCTGACGTAATCGGTTCTTACTTCTAGCCCTGTTCTAGCCCAGCAATGTTTTGGTGCTACTTAAGAACCACTTTTCCTGGCTCGGAGCTAGGGCTTTGGGTGTGGAAACACAAAGAACCGATTAGAAACTAGGCTCTGGCTCCGATCTAGCTCTGGCTCTGCTTTGGTGGAAAAGGGGTACCAGAGAACTAAATGTTCCCCTAGGGCAATTTTCCTGGTGTCATTCGCACCGCCAGTAGAAACTCTAAAGTGACATAAGCTGCGCTTGTTGTTGTGACCTTTATTTTGACGCCACTGAGCCTGATTAGTTTACGATCTGTTTAATAGTCCTGTCTAATACGTCATTGGATAGAACTGTTATACAAAGAAAGTAGACTAAACAGTATTAGTGTTTGCCGTGTGGTTGCTGTCCAATGGTGATATCTGAGCAGAAATACATAATCATGTTACGCTTGGTGCCCTCAAAGTTGCGTAGGATTTTCTCTTTAGCTTAAAGGGTGACAAACAGTCCATTTATCACTGTTTTCCATGTTCGTAGAGTTAGTTTCTGGAGTAAATATATAGGCTATAATCTGTGTGTGTAGACTGCTTTTTTAAAAATGGCGGGTGCTGATGTTTTGCGTGCGTTCAGCCAATCGACGTACTCTTACGCCACTGGTAGTTCCTATTGTGCTACTCTGAAGTAGGAGCTAAACCTAGACCTAAAATCGTTCCTAGTTCCTGCGGTGCGAACACGTAAAAATCCATCCACTTCCGCCAATAGTTCTAGGAACTATGAAAAGGTTCCTCCGGTGTGAAAGCCCCTAGGCCTATAGTGTACCTTTAATTATAACTTCATTGATCAAAATTCTAGTTTGTCGAAAGACCTTCTCTGACTCTTTGACTGGAGGTCTCCTGTACTGACCTTGCGCACCCAGTGAGGCATTTGGTGTGTGTTGGGGGAACGATGGTGAAGGTTGAGCACCACAACACTGAGAATGACGGAAAAGGTGACCAGGATCATGGTGACCATCAGGTAGTTGACGATAATGGGAACACCCAGAGATGTTTCAGGAACCTTGTTGGCCAGCAGGAGCAGGAAGACGGTTAAAGTCAGCAGTACGTTGATTGAAAGACCCATCTTCTCCCCTGAAAAGAAAAGAGAGCTCCTCTTGATCTCCTCATGCATACACAAGACATACTTATACAGAGTCTTAATGTGCTTTTTAGCGATTAGGTTAATTGTACTATATAGTGGAATTAATAGACCAGACTTTAAAAGCAGTGCAATAAGCTTGTACTAATGATCCCTTCAGGATTTGTTACACTCTTAACTGGTAGAACTGAGAGATTGATCCTGGTGTAGCAGGAGCTTATCCATGCAGGTAGAAGCTCTATTTATAATGGACAATAATAGGACATTCATTCGTTCAAGGTCAATAAACCTCAATCTTATAAAAAGTCATTTGTATTGGTGGTTGTGTTTGACAACCATCTGAGTATATTCACCCACATTTTAACAATACCCCGGTTGTGCAGGTTTTCTCTTTACAACATCATGAAAATCAGACCCTTCCTTTCAGAGTCTGTGATGCATCCTGTCCAAGCTCTTGTGATCTCAAGACTGGACTAGTGCATTTCTAGTCTTCAACCAGCCTAAAGGCCTGTTCACACCGGGACGATTTTCGCACGCGTTTATCGCCGACGTTTAACGCCTCGGGACTAAACAATGGGCGCCAATGTGAGTGTTCACACCGACGCGCAAAACGCCAGGCGTAAAAGCGTCATTTTTAAAAAAACGCCTCGGGTTCGTTTTTTTATTTTGACGCGGCGCGTAAAAAACTGTCCGACCAATGAGATCGGCGCTTTTGTTCACGTGCCTGGAGCTGCTGAAGTGACAGTAAAACACGACTTGGTGGCGCTCGAGCACAAAACGGTCTTGCCGAGCACACATTGATACGATGAAGAAGTAGTAAGTAGACAAAGAAGAAGATGAACTGCTAATGCTGCTTGCCAGTTAGCAAAAAGTGTGTGAATGGTTTTGTCCATATACATAATATGTCTATGGTTTTGGCAAGCACGTAAATACTGTCTCTCTTCTCCTTTGTGTGACAAGCGAGTGTCAGAGGCTTAAAGTGCCGCAGCACCATCTTGTGTACCGGGAGCGCATCGACTGAATGTGCACGTTCACTCGGCGCAGCGCCAGTGAAAATCGCTTGGGTGTGAACACTCAAGACGCGCCGAAAAACGGCACGAAAAACGCTGGCGATAAGCGCGCGCGATATTCGTCCCGGTGTGTACAGGCCTTTAGGGTACATTTACACTAGACATGATTGACCAATAGAAGTTTGTCAACTGGTAGAGATTTTACACTAATGTCTCTATCGCTGTTATGCTCACGTGCGCGTCACAAAATCTTAATGTTTGCATGTGTTTTTAAGCACTGTTGTTTAAAAAAAATGTGATTTTAAAACGTTGAAATGCAATAGGCAGTGAAACTGAACCGCTCTCAGTGAGCGTGTGTTTAGTGAACTGTGTTTACGGAGTTATTTTTGCTGCTTTATTGGCCTTGAATGGTTAAATACACACACTTGTATGTATTAAAATACCTGTCTTTGCAAGTATCCAGTTTTTTGTTGAAAACGGTGTCATGTAAACGGCCCCTAAGAGAACCCTTGTCACACCCCTCATGAACTCACTCCACTGGCTCCCAGTTAGAGCCAGAACCAAATTTAAGGCTTTAACGTTGGCTTTCAGCATCGCCGTACCTCGATTCCCTCCTAGAAGTTTATATTTCCTGCCATCAGCTAAGCCCACTCAATGAGTGACATCTTCTTGTTCCTTCACAATGAGGCAAAAAGTCTCTCTCCAAGACTTCCACCCTCTCCGTTCCTCTATTGTGAAATGAGCTGCCAACCTCCACCTGAATCACTGCGACCATCACATCTTTGAAGAAGCAGCTGAAGACCCACCTCTTTCACAAACACTTACCCACCACACACACTTAAATCTCTCGCTTGCTTACTAATATAGTTGTCAAATAAACCTGGCATTGTATATTATGAGTATTGTTGGCTCCCTGACTAATTGCTTTTGCTCCTCTCTTTGGAAAAAAACATCTGCTAAATGCATACATGTAAACATATTGATTTGTGCATATTTTAATTGTTCTGGATTGAAAGTGGATTTGATTCATTGAACCACTCATGGCATCATTTTGAAATATAAAAAATAAAAAACAGAGCAAAGACTCTTTACCTGCATCAGGTGGCAAGTAGAAATTAAAGATGGCAATGATGGTGATGAGGATACAGGGCAGGACGATGTTAAACACGTAATACATGGGCTTCCTCTCGATGATCAGGTAGAAGGTGATGTCCTCATACAGGTCCTCTCGCACATTCTTCCGAGAAACCTTATGACGGATGTGCCATTCTCCACTCTCTGGGATGACAGAAGACACAATGGTGTGTAGTGTAGGGTTCAAACAGTACAATAACATCATACATAATTGCCATTTTGAGTGCAATCAACAAGTGTAAGAAAGTAGGTGATTTGTTAAAAAAAAATAAAAATTATATAATTTAAGAATTAAAATTGAGTGTATTTTTCAAGCAAAAAAAATTCCATTAAAGAGGACCTATTATACTTCTTAACATGTCTTTAGTGTGTAATGTTGCTGTTTGAGCATGAAGAGATAAAAAGCACAAAGTCCCGCCAATGGGAGTTATTCTCTATATCAGTGCGCACTAGCAGCGGGCGATATGATCAAAATCTTAGAACACAATATAAGTAATTTTATTTCGCAATAAAGATATACATCACAATATAGTTATTTTTAATTTAAATAAGGTTTTTGTATCAACATTTTTGATACCATTGAAATTTCATAATTCTCATCACCATTTTCGATATAATTAAAAAAACTAATACTAGTAAACAGTGATAAAGAAAGAGCAAAGAAAACAAACAAAAAGACAAATTAAATAGACCTACCAGAAAAACTCCAAGTACTAAAAATACTACATAAAATGTATAAAGTAATCAAATGTATTAAAAAAACAATGCATCGTCTATACTGTTTAAATTAAAAATACATTTATTCTTATTAAAGTTAAAAAAGTGATTCAGTCAAGAGCAGTGAGATATTTTCTCTCTTGTTTTTTGTTGTTTGATTAGCATTAATAATAACAGCAGTTAATGTGGATCTGTCACTTTAAGACCGACTGAATGGATCCAATACACTCGTGTGTTTTCACTCTCAACTGTTCATGTTCACTTGAGTCATGGTCACTTTGACACAAATGTATGTGTATTTCATGATAGTCCAAAATCTCTACCGGTTGACAAATTTCTACTGGTTAATCGTGATTACCAGTATATCGCCCACTCCTAGTGTTTCTGAACTCCCTGACTCCCTCTTCTGAAATGCCTAGACTGAACGATTTGATTTCGCCCTGCAAATCAGGCTGGAAACCTGTACATATTTATATCCTGCTTCTGTTACAAATTTGCGAGAACCAATCACAAACCAGCTTATCGACCTGGCGCGCAATTGGCGGGTTTAACATGATGACGGATAGAGAAGCGATGGATCATTGGTCTGAATGGTTGAAGGATTATCCAATTGCGTACAGAGTCATTTGAACTATGCCCGTTGATCACGCCACTTGTGGTCTGATTGGTTAAAGGACTATCTATTTGCGTACAGAGTCATTTTTGATCACGCCACTTGTGGTCTGATTGGTTAAAGGACTATCTATTTGCGTACAGAGTCATTTTTGATCACGCCACTTGTGGTCTGATTGGTTGAAGGACTATCCAATTGCGTACAGTCATTTGAACTATGCCCGTTGATCACGCCTCTTGTGGTCTGATTGGTTGAAGGACTATCCAATTGCGTACAGTCATTTGAACTATGCCCGTTGATCACGCCTCTTGTGGTCTGATTGGTTGAAGGACTATCCAATTGCGTACAGTCATTTGAACTATGCCCGTTGATCACGTGTCTCTTGTGCAGTAGAAAATACAGAGAAGACTCTCCAGACCAATGTTCAATCTTAAAAGATTGAGCTTGGTCTGGTGATAGCCAGACAATGAAATGCCTCCATTGTAATCTTGAGTTTTCTTCCGGGAATGAACGCGTCACAATATTCCTCATTTAAATAATTCCCATAATTCCCACAGCAAAATAAAGGGACAGGGCCTGGTTGAGTTAGTAATGTGTTGACACTGGCAGTTATGGTAAGGGTTGGGGACATTTCCAAAACATGCTGGAATCCCTTGACCAATCACAACACACTGATCCAACCGACCAATCAGAGCACACTGTGCGTTTTTTAGAAGGAGGGGCTTCATAGAGACATGAACTAAACAGAGCGTTACTGACAGACTGAGAGGAGAGGAGCTGCAACAATGGAGAATATGGGAAAATATGTTTTTTTTTAACATTCAACCATGCAAACCTGTTCAAATAGAGCTCAAAAACAAAATCAAGACTTTGTAAAAGGGCATAATAGGTCCTTTTCAAAAGTATTACATTTTATATATATAAACAAAGAAGTTAAAATTACATTTCCCTCCAAAGGCTGAAATAAAGTATAAAACTAGATGGGTTCACGACAAACTTTCACATTGGCTTGACAAAGCTTTGTCTGAAAGGTTGCTGTGCATTGTGTTAGAGCGCGTTACCGCTGAAGCCTGTGTCGTAGACTATCTCTCGGATTTCATTCCCCTTCTTATCAAGGCCATGCTGCAGATCCACTTCTGAGGAGTCGTACGTGTAAGAATGGAAAACCATGGTGCAATTTTGCCAGTCAAAAGGAAAGTATGTCACCTGCAGATGGAGAATGTGAATGTGATTTGGGCATGTTGGTGTGTGTGCGCCTGGCTGACGAGCATCTTCCTTTAATCATCTCTCTTTCTGTTTTCACACATGCAACGACCAGACGAAACATCAAACGCAGCCAAACTAGAGCGAGGCCAAACAAAAGCAGCAATACAAATGAGGAGAGGGAAAAGTTCACAAAACAAGTACAAAAGTGAGAGAGAAAGAGAGAGTGTCACTTATACTCTTTTAAACAAGAAACTCAGCCCAGCAGCGTACAACTGTGATATATTCATAGTGCATAAACACTTGTGATTTAATGCGTCATTAAGCGTCTTATGATCATTTGACACATCATTACAGTATTTAAAGGTCTCATCCATACTCTTATTACTACAGTATTTACCGAAAGGTGCTGAACATTCATCAACAAGAACAATCACTAAAAAAATGAGTGCTAAAAAGAAAAACAGTGGCATCTTTAATGCAAATACACATCTAGAATTTTTATGGCATAATGTAAATGTTTCACAGCACCGATTTAAACAATTAAAACATTATGGAGCACTTGATTTTTATTGGTCCATTATGATCTTTCCTACATAAGCAGAACAGAATGTCTGTTGTGTTGCAGGATTTACCTTCACCCCGCAAGAACTCCTGAAAAGAGCCGGTGGAGTCCACGTCACACGGCCGTTAGAGTAGGCCTGCACATGGACCTGTAGAGCTACATCAAACACGCCGTCATTGCTGTACACACAAACACACACACAAACAAAAGTTTAAGCGCAGATAAACTTGTATAGCTACTAAAAAACCTAAACCTCCACATTAAGGCAATTTGGATGGTTACACTATGGGTGTGTTCACACTTGGTTTAAAATTAAAATGAACGCTGGTGTGATTGCTCTGTTAGAGCGGTTCATTTGAATAAGTGTAAACGCTGTCGTCTGAACCCTGGTGCGCAGCAAACAAGCGGACAAGAACGCTGAAAAGATGGGTTTCAATCAGCTTCCAAACAAACTCTGGTGTGGTTTGAATTAAATATGAATGCAACATGGACCAAATACATCTAAACGAACCCAAAATGGGAAGATGAGACCCTAAAAAGAACAGAATGCACACACACACACCTGTTTTTTTCTCGTCATAGTCATGATGTTGCCCAACACAGTTCGGTACAGGCATCAGAACCGCATCTCCTCGCAGCAGATCTTCATTTGTGAGCAGATCTTTACGAGTTTTCAGCTGGTCAAAATACCATCATATGCAGCTACGCACAAACAGCGAGCGCATTTAGCCCAGAATACAGCATTGTTTTGGATGTTTGGTAAGTTCCGTCTCGAAATATAGGCTACGCCGTAAAAGCAGACCAATTAGGTAGTGAATGTATGCCATTAGGTACGGTATCTTTAGGCTTGGTGCTGAAAATGCCAAAGTGAACGCTAAGCGGACCAGGATTAATGGCTCGTTTCCACCGAGCGACAAGAGACGATTCTCTGTCAACCAATCAACGTTCTCCAGTGAGTCTAGCTCCACCGCACTACTGTGCTATGTACCCCAACGGAAGGGTCCCAAAAAAGTAGTACAATATGGTTCGGTATTTTGGTACATTCACAACTTCTGACAATCAAAACGGAAATAATCTCCACACGAACCAAGCAAACCGAACTACAAGTGTGAACACACACTATAACTTCTTTTCCATGGAAGTCCACATTGACAAAATCAGAATCAAAATGTATTTGGGTCTGTTTACACCAGGGGGATTCCAGTAGGCAGGTTATGTGCCATACTTGGGTAAGTTTAAGTTTAAGAGAAAGCGGATAACCTCAACTTTCGGTTCCAAAACCTGAGGTAACGTTCAGCACATGCGTGACCTACTGATGAGGCTCCAGTGGGAGTGACAGATTTCATTTAACACAGTTCATGGGCACCATTGATTTCCATAGTATTTTTCAATGGGGACCATCAACTATTCGGTTTCACATTTTCTTCAAAACATCCTATTTTGTGTTCAGCAGAAGAAATTCATACAGGTTTGGAACAACTTGAGAGTGAGTAAATGATGACAGTATTTTCATTTTTGGGTGAACTGTCCTTTTAATCAACCAAGAGTTAAGGGTACAGTGGGGAGAACAAGGTTTTGCAGGTTTTCCTACTTACAAAGCATGTAGAGGTCTGTCATTTTTATCATAGGTACACTTCAACTGTGAGAGGCGGAATCTAAAACAAAAATCCAGAAAATCACATTGTATAATTTTTTTATAATTAATTTGCATTTTATTGCATGACATAAGTATTTGATCACCTTCCAACCAGTAAGAATAAGAGAGTAAGAACACACTCAATCAAACAGACTCCAACCTCTCAACAATGGCCAAGACCAGAGAGCTGTGTAAGGACATCAGGGATAAAATTGTAGACCTGCACAAGGCTGGGATGGGCTACAGGACAATAGGCAAGCAGCTTGGTGAGAAGGACAAAATGCAAGATCTCACCTCGTGGGGCATCAATGATCATGAGGAAGGTGAGGGATCAGCCCAGAACTACACGGCAGGACCTGGTCAATGACCTGAAGAGAACTGGGACCACAGTCTCAAAGAACACCATTAGTAACACACTACGGCGTCATGGATTAAAATCCTGCAGCGCACGCAAGGTCCCCCTGCTCAAGCCAGCGCATGTCCAGGCCCGTCTGAAGTTTGCCAATGACCATCTTGATGATCCAGAGGAGGAATGGGAGAAGGTCATGAGGTCTGACGAGACAAAAATAGAGCTCCACTCGCTGTGTTTGGAGGAAGAAGAAGGACGAGTACAACCCCAAGAACACCATCCCAACCGTGAAGCATGGAGGTGGAAACATCATTCTTTGGGGATGCTTTTCTGCAAAGGGGACAGGACAACTGCACCGTATTGAGGGGAGGATGGATTGTATCACGATATCTTGGCCAACAACCTCCTTCCCTCAGTAAGAGCATTGAAGATGGGTCGTGGCTGGGTCTTCCAGCATCACAACGACCCGAAGCACACAGCCAGGCCAACTAAGGAGTGGCTCCGTAAGAAGCATCTCAAGGTCCTGGCGTGGCTTAGCCAGTCTCCAGACCTGAACCCAATAGAGAATCTTTGGAGGGAGCTGAAAGTCCGTATTGCCCAGCGACAGCCCTGAAACCTGAAGGATCTGGAGAAGGTCTGTATGGAGGAGTGGGCCACAATCCCTGCTCCAGTGTGTGCAAACCTGGTCAAGAACTACAGGAAATGTATGATCTCTGTAATTGCAAACAAAGATTTCTGTATCAAATATTAAGTTCTGCTTTTCTGATGTATCAAATACTTATGTCATGCAATAAAATGCAAATTAATTACTTAAAAATCATACAATGTGATTTTCTGGATTTTTGTTTTAGATTCCGTCTCTCACAGTTGAAGTGTACCTATGATAAAAAATATTTTGCAGTAAGTTAACCGTGCTTTGATTTTGATGATTTCGATGACATCACACTGCACTTCAGCTTCTCATCAAATTTTCTGTCCAATCAAATGCTCTCTAGAATCTGAAGCATCCCGCATTATAAATAGATACAAAGGGCCAGATTTACTAAACAGGGCAAAATTTGCGTGAGAGCGCAATCCCATAAAAGCGCAGATGGGTGTGGAAAGTTCAGCGTGTGATCTACTGATGACACACACATTAAAGCACAGAAGCAGCCGGATCATTTCCATTATGACCAACACAATCTACCAAGAGCAGCGCAAATTAGCATCTGGATAAGACGGCATCTTTCTTTGGGCGGTAAATAATGCCGCAAACACCAGTAAATTGACGCGCGCAAACCTCTGTAAATCACCACGCATGATTCATTTAAATACTCTCTCGATTATGTGTCTAAAAGGGAAACTCCTACGAATGCATATGCAATAAGTTCAGCCGCAAAAATAACCCTGTCCAGATCTTTCAAGCACTAATGTTTCAGTGCGTGTCTTTAGTAAATCCTGGCCCTAAAGCTGCAGCTGAAATCGTCACTTGTTCACACATTTACTATTTTCTACATGGTGAATGGCACATAGTGCACTATACAGAGGATAGGGAACGATTTAGACAGTGTAAATATGCTTTCCATTGCGTTGAATGAAGTCTGGTTTCACGTTAGTGTCACGTGAACCGCCAAAGCTCCGGTCCAGAGAAACGAGAGCACAGAGCGGATCATATGATCGAGTCGGCACAGACCGGAAAATGTATCGGAGCCGTATGAATTCTGCACAGAAAGCTGTATTTTAAAGAGATATGGAGGAGATCAGGAGGAGAAACGGTTAGAGATTATTGGCTTTACTGAGCTCAACGGCTCTGGCCGAGCTGTGATATAAACTAAACTCTATTGGCCATTTAAAAAAGGGGAGGGGCTGTTCGATATGTCCCGCCCCTTCTTCCTGTTTCAGTGGAAATTACGTCAACACATTGAATAATGCTGCGAGTTTCATGGCACTTCAATGGGCCTTTAAAGGGATGGTTTACAAAAAAAAACACCTTGTCCCAGGTGCTGGGAAATGGCACTGGCTCTTCTTTTGTGTTTGTCTTTTTAGAGCTGCTATACAGCAAAATTGAATTCGATTTGTACCATTGATCATTATTTCCTGTTTATCACTTTAAAGCTGCTTTGAAATAATCAATAATGTGTAAAGCACTATATGAAGGTGCCATGACTTGAAATAAAGTCTATCTAACGTTCATCAATTTTGAATATGCGCACGTGTATTAAAACGCTATGGAACAAGGTCAGATTTACAATGAATAATGGCTTACATTTCAGTCCATTCTTCACACAAAACTCTCATATGAGTAGGGTACTACAACTTTTTTTGTCCTTTTCGGAGGTCCACAGCCCCTGTTCATCGTCAGGTTAGAGTTACTAACATGACACTGTCCAATTATGTTAGTTTATAACATCTTGTAGGTATGTCACAATAGGTAAGAGTAATACCTACAATTAAGTTAGATTGATCATTTGAGCCCTTAAACCATACAGCACTGGTGTATAATCCTCACAGGACACAAAAACAGGCCTTTAAAACATCCTATATATTACGGTAATGGTGCTGTGGGACTCCAAGATGTCCCTTATTGAATTCATTGGGATGCAGTTTGTGTGTGTGTGTGTGTGTGTGTGTGTGAACGCAGGACCAGAGAGGCTTCTAGCGGACAGCAGAGTTGTTTAATTGGCTATAAAGCAGAGATGAATGAAGGAGGGAGGATATTTACACCAGCAGTGATGAGGGTCTCCCTGGGCATTACAGCGAGAGTGTGTGAGAAAGAAACAGATAGAGAGAGAAATGCATCTCTCGACAAGCTTCACAAACGCTTTGATAATTTCTGTGTTTTTGCGGTTCTTGCAGAAACTCAGCAAAGGCTCTCTAGGATAATGTGCCTGACACTAGGTTCTCTGAGATAATATGAAGCATCACACACACACAACTCACTTGTTGATGAGAACAATATCAGGAAGCCACACTTTTGCAGCCGGGATACGCAACACATCAATTCCCTCGTAATCTTTCGGCTTCCAGGAGAGGCGATAATCGTTCCACTCCTGCAGGAGCACAAAAGGTGTGTTTGTGTGTGTGTTCATGTACAGATAAATGAGGGTCATCGTAGCAATTATACGAAGTACAACCAGTTCATCATTTAATCAAATGATCTGGCTTGTGTCATTAACTATCCCAAATGCAATATCTCTGCACATTTGTCCATACATATTATCAATGTCATTTGCATAATTTTTCATTTTGCATTCAAAGTTATGCTATATTGATCCTAGTCAGAGTTTGTCTTGTGAGGTAACGTGGTAATTTTCATCCCAGTATATTATCATGATAGATGACAGATAACTTTTCTCCGATGCAAATAAAGCTTTATGAATTTGAATTGCGCTCGAGACGTTATTTCTCAAAATGACACACAGGAGTCGAAAGAAATCATGCCGACTTACCAAGTTCATAATAACAACAGTGTTCATCTCCTCGTCTTTCATGTTCTAGAACACAAAAAACGTGAAACAGAACAAATAAAAATAATTCATTAATCAATTCATTAGTTTAGACGGTAATCAGTGGTTTTAGAATTGCAATTTACAATATGAAGAGTGCCAGGCTGTGATTTGGCCGCAGGTATGAGTGTGATATTGCTTTTATACAACAGTTCAATAAACAAGTTAATATTGAGCAGCTCTCATTTTAGACACAATATGGACAGTTATTTAGTTTATTTTTACTCTACCAATAAGAACCGTATCAAAGCAATCCTGAAACGCTGCTTCCGGAACTGGCGGTTCTTTAAAATTAACTTTGGAATACCAATTTAAAGCAATTTCAACACTATGCTATACTGGGCACGGTACATCATATTAAAAAAAAAATTGTAAAAGGCATCTGTGTACTTTTTTGCTTGAAAAGGACATTTCTCTAGCCTTCTCTACACTCACCGGCCACTTTATTAGGTACACCTGTTAAACTCCTCGTTAACGCAAATATCAAATCGGCCAATCACATGGCAGCAATTCTTTGCATTTACTCTTTGCAACTCAATGCATTTAGGCATGTGCAAGAAATCGCCCCCTATAGCCTTAAAGGTGCAGTATGAAGGATTGACAGCTAGTGGTCGAAATAGGTACTGCAGTCCAAATTCGAAATATTGGCGATCATTGTTTGAGGACAATCGTTGCTCATACTCGTCGCTCATGTGGGTTGCCAGTATGAGTACACGCAACAGGAGCAAGCGCAATTGACAATGAAAGCCACACTGTACGTTGATGAGTTGATTTATCCGCATGTTAATAATCTCTCGTTCATAGAGATTTTTAGATGGATGCCGAGGCTTTTTAGGTTGGGTAGAATCTGCAATCTCTGACCCAGTTTCCTTGCTGGCTTCCATGGCAGAAATACGCGGTGTTTTCCGCCAACTGGCAAACTGGTTTCCTAAATATCTGCAAACATATTATGGTATTTTTATGCTTTAGTAAAGTGAAAAACTTACATACCGCACCTTTAAATAGGGTACTATTTGAGGGGACAGCCAGTTGTAGTGGTGTCCAAAACCATAGCAGACGTTATTGAGTGCACTCATTCAATCCCATAATGCACTGCAATAACGAGTGTACAACTGATGTAACCTCAACAGCTAGAGAATACCCATAATGTATGGGATGATTTTAGACTCAAAATTATTAATACATTCACACACACTTATCCATGAACTTGATAAATGTTGCAAACAAGTTTTACCATCCACAATCAAATGCCTTTAAACTTGTGTGTGCAAAATACAGAATTACATGAATGTGCAGCAATTTGTACAAATAGAGACAAAGTTGTGAATACAAAACTTTGATTTTGTATTAATGTAAGTCAGAATTTGTGCGTGCAACGAGTAAGATGTGCATTTGTGGATCCGGTGACGCGCATTCATTCATTGACTTGTTTGTGAGTCGATCCTATGTGATTCATTTGGATTTTGAGACTTTCATTTCGCCGGTTTGACCTTGCAGGATCCACACACACTGCTGTCTAAGAAAACCTGCTGCCACTAGATGGCAGTATCTGCCAAAACAGACACCGGCACCGTGAGCGTTATTCTGCCTATAAGACGCTTTATGTGTCCTTGTTATAAAGACGAGGAAAACACTTAACAGGCTAACGTTAAAAAGGTATTAAAGGCTACTTTGTATAGGCAAGCAGATTAAATCAGGTTATGAACACAACATGGTTCATCATAACATTTTTCCCCCATAGAAAACCAGTATAAAATGCTTAATATGCAATATAGCGCATGTTCAATAAAGTGTATAGCCTACTTTTAATATCACCGTTTTACTGCAGGAAGCCACATTAAGTGTTTTCTTTTATAATAGACTTTATGGGAGAAAACACTTATGTATACATGATGAGCCCATGGATGCATTAAGACAATAATAATATTGTTAATTACAAGTATTACAAGTATAAAAATATGAACCCAAAACGTGCAAAATTTCACATTGTTTCCTCGGGAATATTCTAAAACGCTTAATGTGAAAAACGCATTAAGAAGACCGTGCAAGACCAAACTCTTATTAATAAAGCATGTACACACAAAAAAGGCAGATGAGCCCAGAATATGAACGCAAAGCGTTTATAATTACACATTTAAAGCATTTTCCTGCACACTGTGTGTGTGAATGTATTAATCATTTTGAGTCTAAAATCATCCCATAATAATGCACTATGAGAGTCCCATGTCTGACCTGAAGATGGTGCACATAGCTTTTCCAAAACACTGACTCAAGTGGCTAAAGCGTAATTATAGACTAAAATAACTAACTTTCGGCAGATTGCCGTACACATTGATTTACGACAAAAGAGTAACCCTTGGCGAAGAGGATAGAGCAAAACAAAACCTAGCGTCAGGGGTTACTCTTTTAGCGCAAGTCGACTCGCGCACTGCTGGCCACCGGAAGCCAGTTATTTTAGTCTATAAAGTTTTAAATATGGATATTTTTCTTACACAAACTCCATCGATTCGCTTCAGAAGGCCTTTATTAACCCCCGGAGCCGTGTGGAGCAGTTATATGATAGATGGAGGCACTTTTGTGGACTTCAAACATGACCCATCAAGTCAATGCCATTATAAAGCTTGGAAGTTTTTGACTTTTTAATATAACTCTTGATTATATTCGTCTGAAAGAAGAATGTCATATACACCTAGGATGACTTGAGGGTGAGTAAATCATGGGCTAATTTTCATTTTTGGGTGAACTATCCCTTTAAGGCAGTTCTGAAGGCAAAAGGGGGGCAAACCCGGTACTAGCAAGGTGTACCTAATAAAGTGGCCAGTGTATCTTAAGAGTTCTAAAACTGGCGTGCCTCCTTGATGGTTAATACACAAATGGGGGAATTTAGAAAAAAAACAACAGCCTATCAATAATAAAGAATCCCCAAATTCTCTGCTACTTTAGATGTGTTTAAAGCCAACACAAATAATGGGAGCCCTGGCTGCAATGGGAGAAGGGGGTGATGGGAAATGAATAAAAGACCTGAGACTCAATGGTCAGATCAGTACACAGTCCTGAACGCTATTTAAAACTAGCGTAGGAATGTCAGCTGTCCCAGCCTCAGTACAGAGCACAAACAGGACAGTGGGGGGGGGAGGGAGGGTCAACACACACACACACACACACCATAACACTCATATAGACATTCATATGATTAATATGCATACAATGCCTTCAATGTGCGGAAGCTTCCAGGCTGACTAAGAGTGATATACTATCTCTAGATGCATCTCGTTTTGGACACACATTTGGTGGCTCGAGCAAAACTCATGTGGAATCGCTGTTGAGAAGGTTCCTTTCTGTTCTGGGTAATGAAAACAAGACATTGATAAGAAAAATTAACTGTGTGTGCACTGTTATCTGAGATCAGGTTATTAAATCCCTGTGTTAGGAAGTAAAGGATCCCATGACCTGATTCGCATACCATATTCACACACTGAACAGCTGAACCAACCTTCAGACCTGCTTCAGACTAGCTTTTATTATGGGTCTATAAAAAGAATGGGAGAGGTTTTTCTTCAGCAAATGTATCCTAACTCTAATTAATACCATTTGTAAGGGTCACATTATATGATTTCATTTTTATGAGGGTCGTAACCACTCATATGTTTTACATACTCTGTGAGAATTAAACGGTCTGTTTTTTTTTTTGCTGATGTGCCTTTAAGAAATACTTGTGTTAATTAGTTTGACTCCCAGCTAAAACCAGCCTAAGCTTAGCTGGTCTTCCAGCCTGGTCGTAACTGGTTTAGCAGGATTTAGAGGGGTTTTGGCAACTTCTATAGATGGTCAGGCTGGTCTTATACTGGGAGTCCAGCTGACCAACCAGCTAAACACCAGCTTTAGCCAGATTAAACCAGTTGCACCTAACTTAAACCAGCTAAGACCAGCCAACCAGTTTAGGCTGGTTTTAACTGGGTTTTGTTCAGCTGGGAAAATAAAGGGGATTTCATCTCTTGTCTTTATCATTAGTAGGACTTTTCTAAGGCTGCCTTGAAATGATGTGTATTGTGAAAAAGCGTTATTGGTACTATTTTTTTTATTGTTTAATCTGCATTTCTTGTATGAAAGGTGCTATACAAATAAAGTTAATAATAATGTTAATAGCAATTTTATTATTAGTAGTAGTAGTCTGGGAAAAACTTGAAGCTGGTCACTTTACCATAAGTTGTGTATTTACTTGTTTAAATAGTGTGTCGTACATTGTTATACGTTGTGTTGCAGTGCGTTGTTCCCATTAAGTTACATAAACGTGTGTGTTTGTATCTCCATACCAGGCTGACGAATGCCGAAAGGGTCATGCCTATCCTCACGACGACCCTTTCCGCTGGGCTCCTTGCAGGCCGAACTTTAGTGTTGTATGAAGAAAACAGTGCCTTCATCAGCTTGCCTTCTGTTTCTGACGCACCTAGGAAAGATTAAGATCTTTCAGATAAATACAGCAGCAGCACAACTCTCTTCTAGCCTTAGGCCTTGTTTACAGCTGGTATTAAGATGTGCTTTGGTCGATCGCATCACAAGTGGCCCACGCTAAATAAAGGTGTAAACGGGTCTAAAACATTTTGATCTTATCCACTATTGACCACTTCCAGAGGTAGTCGAAGATGCATTCGATTGCTTTTGTAGTGTAAACGCTCATATGGTCGAATGTATTCAAACAGCCACATAAGACGCCTACTCTCCTCTACTGACCTAATGCCTAAGCATTATGTGAAGTGCACTAGCCAGATGGGATTTAAACTTTCTCGGCTGGAGACCGAGTTGGGTTTGAAGACGAAAAATGTTCTCTCACCATTCCTGATTTCTAATACTAATAGAATATACGGTATGTACGGTATAAAAACCATTACGCCTATGGAAAGTCCCCATAAAACATGAAAACCCAACATGTGTGTGTGTGTGTGTGTGTGTGTGTGTGTGTGTGTGTGTGTGTGTGTGTGTGTGTGTGTGTGTGTGTGTGTGTGTGTGTGTGTGTGTGTGTGTGTGTGTGTGTGTGTGTGTGTGTGTGTGTGTGTGTGTGTGTGTGTGTGAGTGAGTGAGTGAGTGAGTGAGTGTGTGTGTGTGTGTGTGGGCATGTTTTTGTGAAATATCAGGACTCAAATGTGTATAATGACATGGGTATTACAAAAAGAGGGACTTTTCAAAATGCTTATAAATCACACAGAACAAGGTTTTTTTCACAGTTTCTGCACAGTCTCCTGTGATGGGTAGGTTTATGGGCAGGGGCAGTGTGTGTGTGTGTGTGTGTGTGTGTGTGTGTGTGTGTGTGTGTGTGTGTGTGTGTGTGTGTGTGTGTGTGTGTGTGTGATGGGTAGGTTTAGGGGCAGGGGCAGTGTAAGGGGATAGAAAATACGGTTTGTACGGTATAAAAACCATTACGCCTATGGAATGTCCTCACATTTCACAAAAACAAACGTGTGTGTGTGTGTGTGTGTGTGTGTGTGTGTGTGTGTGTGTGTGTGTGTGTGTGTGTGTGTGTGTGTGTGTGTGTGTGTGAGTGAGTGAATGTGTCTGTGTGTGTGTGTGTGTGTGAGTGAGAGTGTGTGTGCGCGTGTGAGTGTGTGTGGATGGATCTACAGATATGAGCTCTGAACATAAAGGCGAACAGATAAGAGCCACACGAATAGCCTTGGGTGTTCTTAGACCCACATCATGCACAGTTTTTAGGGTGACTGTTTACTCCACCCGCCCAGCCATCACTGAGGTTTTTATGCATCACGTCTGCTGTTTTTTCCCTCAGCTTTCGAAGGTTAGGCGCATTTATAAGCGGGCCTTCTAGGGGCGCCACATTCATCAAGTGTCGCCAGCTCGAGCCCTCCAGAATACGAACTGACAGTTACAAACGACACGCGTCACCTTCATTACCAGCCGCCGCCACCAACGGCTGCTGCTCTGAGCATATGCACACATTTACAGCAGCTTTACCATGTTTTTCCCCAAACTTTTCCTGCGAGTAATAACTTCAAGTGGCTTTTATTGAGAAAAGAAACCCCAACGCAGCACTGAAACAGTATGGAAATGAGAAATCTTTATTTTTCCTGTATGAGCGTTTGTATTGTGAAATAAATGAGGCCTTACAGAGAATATGCCATCTGCTGCCCAGCAGTGCCACTGAAAGCTTCCCTACAATAATTACCACAATTAACCTCCCAGAAACACCTTTAAATCAACTTTTAATTGAAAGAGTTCCTGATGATAGCCTGACTCAAGGTTCATTTACAGTTTTCCCAGGGGTATTCATAAAACTGGCCATCTTGAGCAAAAGCCCCTTATACTTTATTTATTTTAATGACTTTTCGAAAACCAGCTCTCATGTTTTTTGTTCTATATGTTTTCAATCGTTGAATATCACATTTATTGTGATATGCTCTGGGAGCTTTTGGTTTAAGCACATAAATGTTAATTTATGGATCTTAATGACCAGTCAACCCAATAGTAAACAATGCAAGATACATGTTTTAAATCACCCTCAGGGTTTCTGAATGAAAAGTACTACAGAAGTACAGTTTTATTCATTGTATAAGAATTATGGGTAACACTTTAGTAGAATAATGATCCTTCATTAATAAGTAACTATGCAGGAAGTAATGCAGGACTAATGAGCAGTACTACATTAACACTTCAGCTTCTACTGTTAACTAATATAGAAGCAAGCTTCACAATTCTAAGTCTAAGATGTGAGCAATTGTCTTTTTTTAACTTTCAACATGGTCATAAAATGCATTACCAATTACTCAAGTGTTACCAAGTCACGCTTCAAGGACTACTAGTGACCTGGACCATTATTTTAAAGCGTTTTTAAAACATCTTTACCACTTTAAAATAATGGTCCAGGTCACTAGTAGTTCCTGTGACTAGGTAACACTTGAGTAATTAGTGATGCATTTTATGACTTTATTAAGGGTAAAAAAGATGACTGATTACGTCTCAGACACACAATAATGCTCTTAAAGGGTTTGTTCACCCAAAAATGAAAATTCTGTCATTAATTACTTACCCTCATGTCGTTCGACACCCGTCAGACCTCCGTTCATCTTCAGAATACAAATTAAGATATTTTAGTGTAAATCTGATGGCTCTGAAAGGCCTCCATTGGCTCAATGGCACGGTTCACTCTCAAGACCCTTAAAAGGTACTAAAGACGTCGTTACAAAGTCCATCTCACTACAGTGGTTCTACAATAACTTTATGAATCGACGAGAATAGTTTTTGTGCGCAAAAAAACCCCTAAATAACGACTTACATAGTGATGACGATTTTAAAACACGGCCTCATGAAGCTTCGAAGCGTTATGAATCAGTGAGTCGATTCAGCAGTTTGGATCGCCAAAGTCACGTGATTTCAGCAGTTTGGCGGTTTGACACACGATCCGAATCATGAGTCGACTCACTGATTCATAACGCTTCGAAGCTTCATGACGCCTTGTTTTGAAATCGTCATCACTATGTAAGTCGTTATTTAGGGTTTTTTTGCGCACAAAAACTATTCTCGTCGCTTCATAAAGTTATTGTAGAGCCACTGTTGTGAGATGGACTTTGTAACGACTTCTTTAGTACCTTTTAAGGGTCTTGAGAGTGAACCGTGCCATTGTGCCAATGGAGGCCTTTCAGAGCCATCAGATTTACACTAAAATATCTTCATTTGTGTTCTGAAGATGAACGGAGGTCTGACGGGTGTCGAACGACATGAGGGTAAGTAATTAATGACAGAATTTTCAATTTTTGGGTGAACTAACCCTTTAATAATTTGTCAGTTATAGTTAATATAGTTATTAATGAGGCTAATCTCATTCAGTAATGACTGATTACTTAACAAGGAACTATCTCCTAATTCGATACTTACTGATTAGTTAAGCTTCTTTCTATATTAGTTAACAGTAGCAGCTGAAGTGTTAATGCAGTAATAGGGTAAACGTACCTATTAAACTCACCAAAATCTACATTGAGACATTTCAGTGCACAGGGTATAGGGTAAGTTATGTTAAAATAAAATATTAATCTCTCACACAATAATATTCAATTTTATTTTAAATGACAAAAGCATATCTTATTTATTTTAAACAACATTTAAAAAATTTTTTTTTATAAAGATGAACTTAAAGTGACAACCATGAGTTAATATTTAACGTCTGTTTATGAAGTATTTCCATAGACGTTTAATGTGGATGAGCTTAAAGGGAGCACACTGAGCTTTATTGGAACAGCAAACCTTTTTATTAATTAATAAATATTATTAAATTACATTTTAAAAGGACAATTTTGCTAAATAAATAATGTAGGTCATGTATTAAGTTATGACAAATATTTTAATATGAACAGGTATTGACATTTTCTATGAAATTATACTTTTTCTCATTGATGTCACACTGAAGCTGTGATTGTCATAGTAGTGACCCTTTAAGCTCACCGCACAATAATATGAAGTCTTTAAAAAATACAGCAGCGTAAAACCACAGAACATCAATAAACTGTACATTTATAATATAATGGATTTAAAAGTGATATATTAGTGTAGCACACAATCTTATACAGCTGGTAAGCTAACAATGTTCTGTAGCATCTGCGCTGTGTTGCTAAAACTATCTTTTGGATCGACTGTAATTATTTCCCACATCCAGGTTTCAGGTTATAATATGTAAAAGTCTAAACATTAATCTCTTAATTTTGAAAATGTTGAAAATAAAGGCTTAAACATCTAAAAAATGCACATTTAAGGGGCTCCTCTTTTGGTGAAAGTTTGCAGACAGCTTTCAAAATGGCTGCCAGACAGTGTGAACACATGAATACCCATATCTCAGTGTAAACACATGAATACCCATATCTCAGTGTGAACACATGAATACCCATATCTCAGTGTAAACACATGAATACCCATATCTCAGTGTGAACACATGAATACCCATATCTCAGTGTAAACACATGAATACCCATATCTCAGTGTAAACACATGAATACCCATATCTCAGTGTAAACACATGAATACCCATATCTAGGGCTGGGAAAAAAATCGATTTGATTTAAAAATCGAGTTGGTAGGTCAAATCGATTCATATTTTCCAAAAATCGATTTTTTTTATTTTTTTCTCCCCCTCTGCAGTATAGCGCAATACATACATTTTGCATTCGCCAAATCTTCCTTCAGGGTTTCCGTAGCATACTCAACGGGCGGCGCAGCCCTCTGCCCCTCCCGTCTCTCGAGGGCAGCGCATGCATACACAAACAATATGGCAGAAACAGCCGGCGGAAAGAGAGCAGCTCCTTCCAAAAAAATGTTCTTCGACTTTAGTCGTGTGGAATTGGTTTGGATTTACGGCATCTGATGAGGAACAGACAACACCTCGATGCAAACTATGTCTTAAGGCTGTTGTTGCTTGCAGCAGTACGACAAATCTGTTTCAGCATTTAAAGCGAAGACAAGCGGCTGAGTGGGAGAAGTGTTGCCTTCTTCGAAAAGAAAACCACTCTAGTGGCGTTAGCACCCCGTTTGCAAAGCAAACAACTCTTCAACAACCGAGCTTGCCTCAAGCCTGCTGTTGTTGATAGGCTCATTTTCCTTGTAAAGAATGTTTAAAATGCAATTACATTTTTTATGGCGAATGGTGTTACTGTTTACATGTTCAATTAACTAAGAGTTACCTCAGGATTTTTTGTTGTTTATTAGCTCAACTCAAATACAGTATAAATAATTTGGATGTTTAACAATCTTTGTTGCACACTGCACAGTGACTTTTCAGCTAGATAAAGGGTTTGCCGTTGCAATTTTATATTGATGCACTTTAATTAAATATAATAAATATATATTTTTAAAATATATGTACAGTTTGCAATTATTTAGTTTTAAATGGGGGCGGGTGAAAAAAATCGAATCAAATCGTAAATCGAGTTTTTTATAAAAAAATCGCAGATTTTTTTAGGGGGAAAAATCGCCCAGCCCTACCCATATCTCAGTGTAAACACATGAATACCCATATCTCAGTGTAAACACATGAATACCCATATCTCAGTGTAAACACATGAATACCCATATCTCAGTGTAAACACATGAATACCCATATCTCAGTGTAAACACATGAATACCCATATCTCAGTGTAAACACATGAATACCCATATCTCAGTGTAAACACATGAATACCCATATCTCAGTGTAAACACATGAATACCCATATCTCAGTGTGAACACATGAATACTCATATCTCAGTGTGAACACATGAATACCCATATCTCAGTGTAAACACATGAATACCCATATCTCAGTGTAAACACATGAATACCCATATCTCAGTGTGAACACATGAATACCCATATCTCAGTGTAAACACATGAATACCCATATCTCAGTGTGAACACATGAATACCCATATCTCAGTGTGAACACATGAATACCCATATCTCAGTGTGAACACATGAATACCCATATCTCAGTGTGAACACATGAATACCCATATCTCAGTGTGAACACATGAATACCCATATCTCAGTGTAAACACATGAATACCCATATCTCAGTGTGAACACATGAATACCCATATCTCAGTGTGAACACATGAATACCCATATCTCAGTGTGAACACATGAATACCCATATCTCGGTGTGAACACATGAATACCCATATCTCGGTGTGAACACATGAATACCCATATCTCAGTGTGAACACATGAATACCCATATCTCGGTGTGAACACATGAATACCCATATCTCAGTGTGAACACATGAATACCCATATCTCAGTGTGAACACATGAATACCCATATCTCGGTGTGAACACATGAATACCCATATCTCAGTGTGAACACATGAATACCCATATCTCAGTGTGAACACATGAATACCCATATCTCAGTGTGAACACATGAATACCCATATCTCGGTGTGAACACATGAATACCCATATCTCGGTGTGAACACATGAATACCCATATCTCAGTGTGAACACATGAATACCCATATCTCGGTGTGAACACATGAATACCCATATCTCAGTGTGAACACATGAATACCCATATCTCAGTGTGAACACATGAATACCCATATCTCAGTGTGAACACATGAATACCCATATCTCGGTGTGAACACATGAATACCCATATCTCAGTGTGAACACATGAATACCCATATCTCGGTGTGAACACATGAATACCCATATCTCGGTGTGAACACATGAATACCCATATCTCAGTGTAAACACATGAATACCCATATCTCACTGTGCAATGATCTGATTAGCTTGAAATTACAGGAGGTATATAGTTACAAACACATCAATTGGTTAAGACATCAAGTAGGATGATAAAAAAAAAATTCTTTTTATAATCTGAGCTCAAAGATAGTGGTGTGCTTAATGGGTACTTGAGCTTAATAGGTACGTTTACCCTATTACTCATTAGACCTGCATTACTTCCTGCATAGTTACTTATTAATGACGGACCATTATTATAAAGTGTTACCCAAATATGTAATTTCTATACAAAGTGTTATCAAAGTGTGTGATCAATGAACATATGAGACCGCCATGAGGTTTTGAGCCAATTCTGAAAGTAGAATTGTGAAAGGCGTAATAATTTTACAGTAGGTATAATGCTATTTATGGTTCCGTTTTACAGCTCGTTCAAAACAACCTGCATATAGGTACATTGCAAAAAAGCCCAACATAGTGGTTTAGGAGCAATCGTTTAGTGATTATTTTCACCAGCAGATGGCGCTGTGAGATACGCTGACTCTACTTGGTCGCGCACACGCCGCTACTACTTCATGAAGAGCGTAACAGAGAGCAGAGCCTTATCGTCAAATATATATTAAAAAACCCATCATTATCGCTTTCAAGGTAGTAACATACTTACTATTAATGTTAAATTAAAGTAATACTGTTTGCATGCGCTTTATACCCTCAACAATGTGCCTGATTGTTTTGTCCCCAAGTTACGCAGTCACAACGTAGTGATTACCACATATCTGAACTATACATATATATATATCTATATATCTCATATATATATATATATATATATATATATATACAAAACTAAACAATTACACTTGCAACAAATACATGTGCAGAATACACATACTTAAACACATGCTTAAAATAAGCCTAAAATGCAAAATAACAAGGCCACTTAAAGATAGTTATTTTCACACGCAAACGTAACAAAACATTTGAAGTAGAAAAAACAAATTTATACAGTATAAACTTGTTAAAATTAAAGTATTAAATACAATTATATTTGTTAAATAGTTTTATTCATCATATCATATTTAGGTTGTTTTATTTTTGTAATGTGTTTTTGTTAAGTCACGTTATAATATTGTTTTGAACAGCTTGTGATTTACAGTGGTTACTGGTTTCATTGTTGTTTTGTTTGTTGAATTGTATTAAAACCAGACCACAAAACCGTAATAATCAAACTAAATCATAATAATTATGAATGTTAATAATAATATAAGGAGACCACAACAATAAAGACAACAAAAAACATTAAAATATACATTGTCCCCGTTTTTTAATTAATAGATAACAGCAAATGCGATTTTTTGGTGACATTTTGAACACTCAAATGGGAAATGAGGCTTTATCTCATAAAAGTAGACTGCGATTTTGTGAATTGAGTGAGTTCGTTAAAACATGTAGGTTAAGGTTTGAGACATTTTTGATTATTTGTTTGAAGATTACACTAAAATGATGTGAAAACAGTACCAAACCGAGGTCAATGTGAGCAAATAAAGACGATTATACGATAATAACGTTATAATGATCGTTGTTTCTAACCCCTCTGGTGTTGTATGATGTCAGAACTTCGATTGACGTTACTTTTTAAAGTTGACTGTGAATTCACACGTGCGCGCGCGCGCAAAACACAACGCACACATCCAGTTTGGAAACTTCAGCTTACCTGTCATTGCGCTCAGGCCACAGAGGCAGCAGGTGACAATAAACCAGTCCTGGGCCTTCATGGCGATTCACCAAATTAAACCACAGTGATATCTTCATAGAAAGTTAACGCGAGGGTCCATTCGTGAGCTTTTTCCCCCAGGACACACAGTTGGCGAGAAGTCAGACCGCTGTCACTGTGCTCGGGTTACAGGCGCGCGGCCGTGCACGAGTTCACGCGCCCACACCAAACGTCAGCTAACAAAACAGTATTTCAGTCAGACAACTTATTTTTGTAACTTAATATTTTTAATCATCATTTCACATGTCTATTTTCTTATTTGAAACTAGAAACTTCTGTAATCGCACTTTCTGTAAATGTAAACAATGACTCGATGTAGCATCTGTGTATTAGCCACTTAAAATGCAGCTGCTGTGCGGTCTTTGCGTGTGTAAAGGTGACAAAGGGCCTGAATTCACAGAACGTGCTGTTTTACTAATACAAATCCATATCCACAGACTAATAATCATAAACATTTCATACTATTTCCTGCATACAAACGAGGCCGAGCACTCATTTTACCTCAGATTGAGGTCGTCACTGGGTCTTCCACCAAATGTGCTTTTTTTCTATAAGGCAAACTGATGCGTTTGAGTCCACGCCAGTGTATTTATACAGTTCTGGGGTGCTTTTGGCTCAAGAGGACCAGCATTAATGTGCTGTACTTTTATGTAATTCATCAGAGCTGTTAAAAAGAATTATGCAGCTTTTTCCCACCAATTAGATTAAAGGATGAGATTTATTCCGGCGCTCTCGAGTGTTGACACTTTGATGGGCCCTTTGAAATCAGAGGTCAGGGGATTGCTGAAGTTTTTCCTCCACATTTAGCAGGATAAAAGATGGAAGCTGCTCTTTAGCGAAGCCTGCTTTTGCGTGGGAACAAAGCGTAAGACACTTGGAACACATGCCACCTGTCTCCCGTTCATCCCGTCGAGCTTAAGTAATGGCACCGTCCCACCACATTCACCGTTTGATCCTCTGCCAATTTAATCATTATAGAAGTCAACTTAACAACCCATAACTAATGCTGACCTGTCTGTAAAACTCTATTGAGACGGCGAACGCTGGCACTTACCTGAGCACCAATTAAAATGCTTTACTTTAAATGAGGGCATCTGAATGGCTGTCACAGAATAAATAAAACAAATGACACTTTGGTTTTACAATCATACAAATATATTAGTTTTATTCAATAATGTTTAATAATATGTCTCCCATAGACTTATAGAAATAGATATAGATTCTATTGCAAATACGGGGCTGAGAGTGTATGCAGAATAGAGTATTATAAGTAACAGTGAGTTAATAAATACTAAACAGGAATCATCCTCCTCCTCCTTATCATCATTTTTTTTTTTTTTTCATTTTAATTGTTAATGTGTCCAGTAAATATTGGTTCATGCATGACTGTATTGGGTTGTTCCTTCCAGTTTTGCAAATGCCACAGATGTGCCATTTCCGTCCAAGTGGTGCAGTTGTCCGAAGCCAAAGTGCGAGCAATTCTGTTGAGTCTGTCCTGGTGGTTATTGGTTTCTGTAGCTATAAAAATGAAAAATAGTGTCATCGTGGCTTTGACTGGAAGACCTTTGCTTTGTCTCAGGGGTTTGGAAGACGAGAGAAAACAAATATGGTTTATTTTCCTTTCTTTTGGAAGACTTCATTACAATAACTTGGATAATCCATGCAGAACATACAAAACGTATGGAATTCCTTAGATATAAAGCAGACTCTCGTTGTCTGTAAGCACATCTACCACTTGGACTGTTTGGTATTTTATTCAAACCAGCAGTCAGTTTTGCTGCGGAAGATCCCACCCAGTGTCCATTGAGGGTGTAAGATCATGACCTCTGTCGACCTGTAGAGCAGGGATCAGCTCTCACCGCACAGACCAAGAGTTCTGGCCCATCGCCATTGGTCACCAATTGTCTTTTTGATCTTCCCGAAGTGAGCAGAAATGTGACTGTTTGCATCACAAGGTTAAATGGCAACTCATATCCACACCGTTTCACTGATTTATACCAAGTAAACACAAATAAAACTGACAACGACAGGCAAATGACCTTTTGTTTTCAGGGACACAAAAACTGAAGGAACAAACTGACAGGAAAAACAGTGACATATTGATTCATATGTTTAAAAGTGTCACATGATTAGGACCATAAACAGATGGAACAAGGAGGGACTGGGACAAAAGGTACAGTGGAGGCACAATTTTGTTCCTTGGTGCTTAGGGTACAATTATACCATTGTTTTCTTCTACTTAGAGCAGGGGTAGGCAAGTTCGGTCCTAGAGTCGCTGTCCTGCAGAGTTTGACTCCAACCCTAAAAGTCATCGATAGAAGCTCGGATTGAGAATTAACAGAGGTTTAGATGTTGATGTTTTATTGAAAATAAATTATTATGAATTTATTTAAAATATAAAATACACCATTATGGTGATCAGTGTTTCATTTAGTTGGGCAGTTTCATTCTGTTCAAATAAAAAAAAAAAAGCCATAAACTAAAATTGTCATGAAGAAAAACGTTTGACTAAACTCATCACTGACTAAAAATATTAATAAATAATATTCACCAACAATACCTGCCATAGATCAGACATTCTGAATTTTTAAATACGTTCTAGGGGTAAAAAGTTTAGACGCACAGATATCAAGAATCAGCATATGAATCTCAACAATGGTGACATACTTAATGCTGCAATGCATGCTGGGAGCCATGAGTTTTATACTGTGGTGGCTTAGTAGGGTTGGAGCTAAACTCAGCAGGACATCCGCTCTCTAGGACCGAACTTGCCTACCCCTGACTTAGAGGTACAAAAATGTACCCTTAAGGTTACCACCCCAGTGACGGCCACTTGTACCTTAAAAGGTAACATTTTGTACTCTTTATTTTGAGAGTGTATATATAATCACGATTAATCGCATCTAACATAAAAGTTTAAAAGTTTGTGCTTTATATATATATATATATATATATATATATATATATATGTGTGTGTGTGTGTGTGTGTGTGTGTGTGTGTGTGTGTGTGTGTGTGTGTGTGTGTGTGTGTGTGTGTGTGTGTGTGTGTGTGTGTGTGTGTGTGTGTGTGTGTGTGTGTGTGTGTGTGTGTACTGCCATTCAAAAGTTTTTGATCCGTAAGGTTTTTAATTTTTATAAGATTTTTTGGGAAAGAAATTAATAAATTTATTCAGCAAGGATGCATTAAATTGATCAGTCTAGATAGATAGATTCGATTTAAAATAAATGCTGTTCTTTCTTAATAATACTAATAAACTTTTGAACGGCAGTGTGTATATATATACATACATATATACACACACATATATATATATACATATATATATATATATATATATATATACATATACATATATATATATATATATATATATATATATATATATATATATATATATATATATATATATATATATATATATATATATATATATATTAGAAACACAAACAAGTTTAGATGTGATTAATCGCGATTAATTGATTTGACAGCAGTAATATATACATATATATTCTTTTTATTATAATTTTATTAAAATACTTCATATTCAATTCAAAATAATGACTTATAATACCTATTTAAAAATATAATATTAAAGAAAGAAGTTTTAAGGCTTTTCATCCTGCATGTGAGATGGGGAAGCCATAAAGTTCAAGAGATTGTTGAGTTTTATAGATTGCAGTAAAAACTGTTACAGTGGTTCATGTTTCATATTTTTAAAAGTGTCAACAAATATCTGTAGAGATGGAACATTTCCATTTAAACATGGGCCATTCAAAAGAATAACTGATAATAATAATTACATTTTTATCATTAGAATGTTATTAAAATATTTAATATTCCATTCAAAATAATAGGTAATACTAATTTTATTTTTATCCCCCCTCCCTAAAAAACACAACAAAAACAGCTGCATTTCTGATAATTTCATGTAAAATCGAGGATCCAGGGGATACACATCCAAACATCATCTCTACACAGCCACATAACCAGCAGTTAAACCCTAAACTAAAGGTTAGCTCCTCAGGACCGTGGGAGAACATTGTGAATATCCTAAAGCTGGGATGAAGCTAAAGAACTCCGGTTTTTAAAGGTCACCCTCGCAACACATCTGCTGAGAGACTAATACCCCACTGCTGTGTATGCAATGCAGATGTGGTGCGAGTCTGTGCGTTTAAAATGCAGAAGAGTTTCTCTCTCTCTTGTGGTCACACACACACACACACACACACACACACACACACACACACACACACACACACACACACACACACACACACACACACACACACACACACACACACACACACACACACACACACACACACACATATACAGAGGCAATGACATTCAGCTGAGGGGAAGCGTGGTACATTTGCACAGTGCTGTTGTGAGGGCTAAGAGATGTATCCTGGGGGACGAGACTTTGGTCGAAACATAGGAGGAGGGTTGAGTTTTTGTCTTTTCTGCTGCATTGCAGATACTGGGTTGGGGCTACTCCTCAAAGTCACGCACACATGAACGAACACACACACACACACACGTACACACAAAGCAATTACAGACACTGACGATCAGTAAATACAAGGGTCTCTGCAGCTTAACAATTCCCTTATGTAAAATAATCTATCACACCACTGATTTTGAAAATATGTCTGCTCTCAATTTACATGACTTGATCCTTCAGAATCCACCAGATTCAAAAAGAAAATCACACCAAACAGATGTGTATGCACTTCTCAAATTTGGAAAAAGGATGTTGTTTACTTGCACTCCTGTTAAACTAATGTCCGATTATCTATTAAGAGCCCAAACTGCAATAAATCATAACGTGTATATATGACACAAACCACAGCAAACCACATCACTCGGAAAAAAACACAGCAAAACATGTAAATGTACTGCGTTTTAAAATACAAAGCATCCTTGCAAACAATACGCAAAACTAAGTGCCCACTAACATATTATCTGAGTAAACTAGAAATGTTAAAACACAAACTAGATAAAAAAGACTTTAGAAAACCTGACCAGAAAGTTTGAAAAAGTTTGAAAAGCGTAAAGTTTGAAGATTATCAGTTAGAAGTAGAAAATACAATCATAAAACAGAAACGGACGGACGGACGGACGGACGGACGGACGGACGGACAGACAGACAGACAGACAGATAGATAGATAGATAGATAGATAGATAGATAGATAGATAGATAGATAGATAGATAGATAGATAGATAGATAGATAGATAGATAGATAGATAGATAGATAGATAGATAGATAGATAGATAGATAGATAGATAGATAGATAGATAGATAGATAGATAGATAAAAAAACTGACACGTTCAATATTCACTACCGGTGTTGGGGAACATTACGTTTAAAAGTAATGTGTTACATTATTGAACCACTTCCTAAAAAAAGTAACTGATTACATTACTTAGTTACTTTTTATGGGAAGTGATGTGTTGTGCTACTTTTTCTCAACTGGGCTGGGCTTTCTTGCTTGTTTTTTACTAACAAAAGTTCTATTTTTGTCAAATGTAAAGCCCTTTCCACACCTTTTCAAGAGAATAAATGAATAAATTCACACTTGTACAAAGGGCGCCGCTCAAACAAACCTTTCAGCTCTGCTGCCATTCTGGATCAATAGGAGAAAAACATGCATCACTTTTTCTTCAAGCACTAAAAACACAAATGTGATGTTTATCTAAAGTCATGTTTTGCTTATTAAGTTTGGCTGAATTGGATCACCGAAGGTCGGCAGCAAAGACATTGGTTAATAAAGTGAGATTAAATACATAAAGTACATTTGTGTTATTTAAAATATTTAATTATTGCCGGCTTGCGTAATATTCTGAGTTTGCATTTCACTGTTTTTATTCATTTTCGGGAATACTGAATCGGCCTCTTCACTTACTCTCGATTTCTCTCAACATGACGATAGGAGAGCTGTCATATTACACAAAAATGCTGGGTTAAAAACAACCCAAGTTGGGTTGAAAATGGACAAACCCAGCAATTGGGTGTTTTTAACACAGTGAATGGGTTGTTTTAACCCAGCGGTTGCATTGTTTTGACTCAGCGGTTGGGTTGTTTTAACCCAGTGAATGGATTGTTTTGACCCAACGGCTGGTTTGTTTTGAAACAGTGAATGGGTTGTTTTGACCCAGCGATTGGGTTGTTTTAACCCAGCGGTTGCGTTGTTTTGACCCAGCGGTTGCGTTGTTTTGACCCAGCGGTTGCGTTGTTTTGACCAAGCGGTTGAGTTGTTTTAACCAAGTGATCGGGTTGTTTCGGGCCAGTGAATGGGTTGTTTTAACCCAGCGGTTGGGTTAAATGTTTGCTTAAAACAACCCATTCACTGGGTCAAAACAACCCAATCACTTGGTTAAAACAACTCAACCGCTGGGTCAAAACAACGCAACCGCTGGGTCAAAACAACTCAACCGCTGGGTCAAAACAACGCAACCGCTGGGTCAAAACAACGCAACCGCTGGGTCAAAACAACCCAATCACTTGGTTAAAACAACTCAACCGCTGGGTCAAAACAACGCAACCGCTGGGTCAGGTCAAAACAACGCAACCGCTAGGTTAAAACAACCCAACCCCTGGGTCAAAGCAACGCAACCACTGGGTTAAAACAGCCCAATCGCTAGGTTTGTC
Organism: Gobio gobio; assembly: GCF_949357685.1. Lineage (NCBI taxonomy): Eukaryota > Metazoa > Chordata > Actinopteri > Cypriniformes > Gobionidae > Gobio > Gobio gobio. The sequence continues at coordinate 64,550,703 of NC_137098.1, forward strand.
AATTTTCAACCCAACTTGGGTTGTTTTTAACCCAGCATGTTTATTATATTTATGTATTTTCTATATTTAGTAAGAATATAAAACTTGCAAATATGCAACTTGCCTTGCTTATTTGAGAAGTAACTCCGATATCTTGTTGTAAATGTAAAAGTAATGCGTTATCTTACTAGTTACTTGGCAAAGTAATCTGATTACATAACTCGTGTTACTTGTAATGCGTTACCCCAACACCTCTCACTATAGACGGTTTCATCGAACGCACGCGCCTGGCCCGAAGTTAACTTCCGGTCTGTGTTTGTTTATCGGTCTGGCAAGGGGATAGTATGGCGCACTACTGAGTAGAAACACATTTTTGACGTACTATTCTTGGATAACATGATATAAATATTAACGATCAATCAGAGAGAATATGACATCAGCGCAAAAACAGTGTGTGCGACTCACTAAAAAACCTTAAATGCTTCATAAATATCCAGTCAGCCTGCATACGAGAGCAGCGTCTAATGTAATTTAGACTGTATGTCTAATGTAATTTACTTTACGTTTCCCCCACTCTACATTCCAGACAGAAATGGGAGATTATTTATAATAAATATGCTGAAACAATAAAAACATGTAAATTAAGATAATGCTGCCCAGTTAAAATGAAAGATGATAGCGCATAAGAAAGATAACGCAGCCTCTGTTATTGTTGATTCTTAGCGGACGTCTAGCGGAAGTTAAGTTTGGGCCACAAAAGCACGCATGCGCAGTAACGTTGAAGCCGTCTATTTAGTGAATGTCACACGGTTTGCTATATGAGGAAAGAGTGAGTGAAAATGAGACTGAATACATATCTCTAGATAATATTGAGCACTTTGTATGACATCAAACACTGAATCCCGATTAACAACAACAACAACAACAACAAAAATGACTTGAAATCAGATCTGACCATCCAGCCAGAGATGTCTCAAAACATTAAATCAAATCAGATTTGGTTTATAGGTTTGTACAGGTTTTTGCTGTTTGAAACCTCGCCCAGATTGTTGCTGCCTGTCTGAACAAAACCAATAGGCATGTGTTGCTTAATCTATTTCAAATAAGCTGGAGAGAAAAATAACACCTGTTTTTAAAGCATTTATCGACAACGGGTCAATAAAAAGGGAGTGAACATGAACCACACATCAACCCCATCCTGAAAAAGGCAATCAGTGAAAAGGAAGACTTTTTAGTTGTGTATGTGTGAGTGTGTGTGTGTAAGGGGGGGATCACAGTGTTCATGTCACAATAAATGATTTAATTAAGCAGTAACAGTGATGAACACTGCACACTTAATATGTGATCATTGTAATTGCAGATTGTTAATATTATTATTTTAATCTGCAATATGTGTAACATTGACAATATACCAGTGTAGAGTTCAGTCTGTTAATCATCTGTTAAAGCTAATTATAGTTGCACACACTAACCCTAACCCATAACCCAACATAATGCAACGTCTTTATGGCCCCGTGCCTCAATGCTCATCAGCTGAGGAGACAATGAACAGATAGATTTACATTAAATGCAAACATGCGCAACATTGATGGCCAACACAAACACACACACACACACACACTGACAACAAGACCGAGACAATCAAAGAAAAAAGAAACATAAAAAGACAGAAATATGATGTGCAAAAATGTCAGTTTAGTAAATGTATTAAATGGAAGTTTACAAGGTCATCTCTATCTACATGTATACACGTACAGTGTTTTAATGGCGTGGCTCTTCTGAAAAGCATTAGCCCTTAGCTTTCATCTTCTGGCCTCTGTGTTTATGGCTGAAAAATAGCAGGGAAATTGAGAGAGAAGCACTTAGCCGTGCACCGAGAGTGGTTTCATTAAAATAATTGTTAAACCACCCGATCTGGCCCTTATGTGCACGCCAAATATATCAAAGCAAAAAAAGTACTAATGCTCTTTTTCCTTTTCTTTTCTTTAACATTGTGTTGTATTCCCAGTCAGCCCAAAGTGACCCAAAGCAAACCATTGTGATGTTATAATGGTGATTTAAGTGGCAATTATGACATATTTGAAGCAGTAATATCTCCCTCCACCTTCTTTTGTACTCGAGTATTGGATTAGAAAGCAAGGGCCGTCTTTCATTCAGTCAGGTTAGCACTAGTCCCACCGCGACGCTTCAGAGTTTGAAAGAAGGGTGCGGGGATTGGAGAAGCGAGACGTTTCAAAGTAACTATCAATTTCATGGTCTAACTCTGATTAAACTGAATGAATAAACCATCGGATGCTAATCAAAGCGCAGTTGTGCTTTCACACGACATTGCCTTTATCATTTATTCAACCTTTGCGGTCCGGTCTGCTGGATTTTGTTCCAGTGTGACATCCAGTTGTTAATTAATTCTGTGCCTCGGTCAACTTTTCCCTTCAGATGTTCCTGAACCTTAAAGGTGCAGTATGTAATATTAACCGCTAGTGGTTGAAATGGGTACTGCAGTCCAAATTCGAAATATTAGAGAGGTGTTTCTCCCGCCCCCCCTCCTACTTTTTCTATGTTGGGGTAGAATCTGCGATATTTGCCCAAGTTCGTTTGCTGGATTTCATGGCTGTGTTTTCCGCTAACTGGCAACCCAGTGTGTTGAAACACTATTGGATAAATTGTCAGTGGGCGGGGTCACACAGACCAAAACAAAAACAGACATCCCGCCACGGAACACACATTTCAAAGTAGAATAACTGACTGTAGTTTTTTAAAGAAACGAGTATGTGAACTCAGCATGTATCATAACTATCTGCAAACATATTATGGTATTTTTACACTTTAGTGTAGCTGAACGAGCTGTGAACAATGCAAGACTTAAAGTTTAACTTTGCCAATTTTCAACCCGGTTTGTCGGTAGTATATGTAAATATATATTAAATAATAATGTTTACTGGTTTTCCATGTTACCTAGACCAAGAAATTCTTGTTTATTTGATAGCAAATTCAACCTTTTTTGACAGCTGCAGGGCTTTCGTGAAAACGGCAATTTATTTTTAGGTTTTTACTCCTCTGTTTAGGTTTCAACCCGATCTCACGTATTTTACAAGGTGGAAAATTCACATGATTTTTGCTAAATCGTACGTATTTTATGAGTTGCCCAATTCGTATGAATTTGACCGAATGGCCTACCCCTAACGCCGCCCCTAAATCTACCCGTCACTTGGGGTTTAGACAAATCGTACATGGGCGAGTGAGGTCGTACAGATTCGTACAAATTAGCCACCTCGTAAAATACACACAAATTGGTCGTGAGATAGCGTTGCCTAAAACACTGTGTTTAAGTTGACTACAAACACAGAGGTTTTTCAGATTTTCCGTCACGCAGCTCTCTCTGTATTTACGATTCTTTGCAGCCTTTAGCCACTGCCTACATCCTTCACTGGAAACTGAACGTAATGGAGCATTCAAGTCATGTCGGAAAGATCGTATTTACGAGTTAAACGCACATGAACGACACCACAAACTCATAAATACCAGTGGGAAGCTCTGGATTTTCTTTGAGCCCCCATCTGAAAAAGTTGGGGGCGTGTCAGCAAAAAACATGCTGGAATACTACAATAATTATAGGTATTTAGCAGTGATATTTTCAGGCTTTTTTATTTACAATAATAATAATAATTTATTACATTTATATAGCACTTTTCTGGGCACTCAAAGTGCTTTACATAGAAGGGGGGAATCTCCTCAACCACCACCGATGTGTAGCACCACCTGGATGATGTGACGGCAGCCATATTGCACCATAACGCCCAACACACACCAGCTGATGGTGGAGAGGAGACAGAGGGATGAAGCCAATCATATATGGGGATGATTAGGAGGCCATGATGGACATAGGCCAATGAGCAAATTTGGCCAAGATGCCGGGGTTACACCCCTACTCTTTTTCCGAAGGACATCCTGGGATTTTTTATGACCACAGGACCTCGGTTTTAGGACAACCAAATAAACGAATTGCCTGCACAAAATTTGATAGCATTATAACACAACAATTCGATAAAGTTTACAGTGGCTTCCTACGTTACTTAAACACATAAAAAAGCAAATCTTTGTCTGACGATGTGCCTTAACGTCATAAACACGACTTCCGAACTCGTAAATGCGAACTTCCCAGGAGGACTTGAATGCAGCAAAAGTTTGCAAAGAAGTATTTCTTACTAAAGCGAAACGGTATTTGACTCTGTTAAGCACATGCACAGCAGAAAGTGGGAGTGGCCTTGGACGGCAACATGCCCAGTGCATTATGGGTATTGAAGTTTTCCTACCTATTTGGCAAAAGGGAAGACGACAGCTTTTTCCTCCCTGTTTTCTCTAGACAGGTAGAACAGATGTACTTATTTTTTTCACCTTTCTACTGTATAGGAAGCCAAATGTTATTGAAAACGCATTTTGCCAGCGGTGAAGTACCACTTTAAGAAAAGCTAGAGTCTGAGATGAGCATCGTTGCTTTCAAAACTACAAAACAAATTATAGTTTATGAAGAAAAATCAAGATGCCGGTAGTCTTACTGATGTGTACCTGGAAGCAATGAGATGCATAGCATTTTGATTCATCCCCTCTGAAAAACAATCTGTTGGGACGTTAAACGCAAACACTAACTTCTATAACAGGGGATCGTGATTACCCTGCGGGAGCTGTGATTTGCAGTAAGGAAACTGTAATCTGGGAAAGATTGACATCCTGATCTAAACTTGGAAGAACATTCCAAATGTCAAAAATGTCTCTAGTTTTTCCACTTTGGTCTTAATAACTTTGTTTCCCCCAATAATGCATTGCTGCAGGGGACTGAACCTATAATTATCACAGACATAATTTCCTCAACACCAGGTGCACGTTATGAGAAACGATTCAGCTCAGCAGAAGAAAAGTTTGATTTCTTGCACTTTGTTTAAGCTCGGCACTTGATACCACAGTGATGATATAACCAGCAAGGGAAGGAGCTCTAATATAATTAATACTTCAACCAAAAAACATTAGACTAAAAAACCAAAGCCAGCTAAAATACACTAATTCTTTCTGTACGGGTCCCTAGTAATTATGTATTTAAATAGGGAACATTTTCTACCTCCAAAATTATATACACTATCGTTTAAAAGTTTGGGGTCAGTAAGAAATGTTTTTGTATAAAGAAATGAATACTTTTATTCAGTAAAGAGGCATTAACTTAATCAAAAGTGACAAAGACTTTTTTATACTGTCACAGTTATAATATTTTAAATAAATACTATTCTTTTGAAGAATCCTGAAAATCAAGCGCAACTGTTTTCAACATTGATAATAATCAGAAATGTTTCTTGAGCAAATCTTGTATTTATTGTGCGTTTTTTATACGCCGAAATTCATTTTTACGTGCATATGATAGGTAATGTCACCCCATTGGGTAGGTTTAGAGGTGTGGGGTACGTGCATATAACACGTTATAAAGTGCGTATCATATGCACGCGAAAACTCATTTTGGCGTATAAATTGCACAATAAATACAATTCGTGCAATAGATACGCATTTTCATGAGATCAGGCTGATGTGACACTGGAGTAATGATGCTGAAAATTACATTTTATAATATATTACAATGGAAAAAGCTATTTTAAATCATAACATTTCACAATATACTGTTTTTACTGTATATTTAATCAAATACATTTTGACCAACCCCAAACTTTTGAACAGTTGTGGATTATTAAATCATATTCCTATAATGTAGGTGATATGCATGACAATATTATGTATATATAAGGAATAAGCGCAATGTGTCACCAGGTTCCTTATAGCATTTTCATTTACATACTGATATTATTAACAACTGGAGGTCGGACGTTACAGCTCTGTTTGTGCAAGGATTCCCGAAATGATTCCCTTCGAGCCCCTCCGGGTCCAATTCCCCCGGTTTCATCAGAAGAAAATGAAGCAGAATTGGACTTTTTCAGCACTTGTGTTGTTTCATTTGGCTGGGTGAATTGCCTTTGCTCTCAGCCAAATGTAATAGAATAAAACTAAATGTAGGGACATGAACTTTGGGAAACTTGCAGCCTCAGTAGTCAGCATATCTACTTTATAAAACCCTGCTCTAAAGCAACACACGTGCTAAAAAGGGAGGAGAACGAGTGCAGCTGTACCAATATTGCTCTCTGGGCATATTGCAATGAGGAAAACAGCGACTTATCATAACAAAAAGAAACAATAATGCCACCCTACTCCCTCTGTTATGAGTCATCTTACAAATGATATTGTATTGTTCAGCGCACGCACACACACACACACACACTCACACGTCCACCCTCCACAGACTCATCAGCACAGGAGCCGATGAGCAGAGAAAGAGCTTTGCACTGCCCCTAAACATCATCATCCTAAGAGGAGGGGAAGTTTTATTTATTTAGTTATTTGGTGCGTGTGTGTGTGTGTGTGTGTGTGTGTGTGTGTGTGTGTGTGCATGTGGAGGCATCCTTAATGGTCCCCGGGAGAGTGTGCAGGGCTTTTCCTGTGTCGTGAAGTGGAAAATGGCCTCTGTGTCTCAAGCTAATCAAAGTGCAGAAGAGGTAGAGAAGGCAGAGGAGATTACAAACAAGGCTTAGAGATGGCGGGGATCTCTTAAAAAAAAAAAAAACAGATTTGGGGGATCTATGAATGCCTGAACAAAGGAAAAGGAAGGGTTTAAATGTCAAGCACGAGTCGCTTCACAAAGAGGAAGTGTTTCTTCTTGAAATACTAAAAAAGGAGAGGAAGACGAAGATCCTTTCTTTCAGGTGTTGCTGTTCTCACAAAAGCGGCACCGCCACACTCTGACCCCAGACCATTACGGTTATTATTGCTCAGTATTCCCTTGATTAAGGAAGCGGGAGAGACCAAAAAGGAAGTGCGGTGGGCATTAGACCTGTCGGCAAGGGTCTTTTGAGCCCTGATGCATTGTTGGAAATGTCAAAGTTCTGAGGATCGGTGGAGGGACTACAAAACATTGTTTGTACCAAACCTCCTGTGCCACTGTTGGCGATCATGGAGTGTCCGTGCAAATGAAGCGTTTCTTCTCCTGCCGCTAGGATGCTGTGGGAGCGGGAAGCACTTTTTCTTTCTTGCCGTTTTTATGGACGGGCGAGTCTGAGGTTTTGGCTGTTTTCCTAGGCGGGCTTTGCTCAGCAACATCATGTAGCGATGGCTCCCTGTACATGGCCACTGGAGAGACAGGAGAAAAAGACACTCTTAAAGGGACAGTTCACCCTGAAATGAAAAATCTGTCATTATTTAATCTCAAGTAACGTGAGTTAAGTAATCAGATTACTTTTTTCAAGCAACACATTACTTTTACATTTACAACAAAATATCTGAGTTACTTTTTTTTAAATAAGTTACGCAAATCATGAGTAAGTGCAGAGGCGTTGTGTGAACATGGAGGTTACTTGCACAAAAACAGCATTTCTCAACATGAATATAAACACATTAAATATACTTTATCCATTTAATCTCACTTTGCAATGTCTTTGCTGCTGACCTTCGATGATCCAATTCACACGGAGCCCCTAAAGGGACATGGTGATGGAAAAAATATGAAATGGGAGGGAAAATATATATTTCAATGCAAAGTTTTGTGTTCCCCTGAGAAACTTTGCGTTCACTTGCAAAACTTTCTTCTTGGCGAGCAAACGCAAAGTTTACCCGGGATGCCAAACTTTTGTCAGGGAACGCAAAGGATTTACGAGCGAAAGCAAGAGAATGCAAAAAAGCATTGAAATATAGTTTTTCCCTTTTTTCCCATCACCATGTCCCTTTGGGAACTCCATAAATTCAACCATACCGATAAGCAAAAATGACTTTAGATAAACATCACATTTGTGTTTCATTTTTTGTTTTTTTGCTGAAGTAAGAGGCTGCATCCCAAATCGCATACTTCCCTACTATATAGTTGGCCAAAAACAGTATGTGACAAAGGAAGTATGTCCGAATTCACATTACTATAAGATAAAAGAGTAGTTAAAAAGTACCCGGAATACATAATTCTTCCGGCGAGATTCTGAAATGTGCATAAGATGGACACTTTACTATCCCATGAGGCCACGGGTGAGGATTTGTGAATGGCAGTGAAGTACGTCCAGATTACATTCATTAGTACATACACTCATTAGTACTATATAGAGCATACTTTTTTAGCGGCCGTGAAGTACCAGTAATTACTTATTCAAAATATGTTTTCCTAATCTAGAGAGTATGCGATTTTGGACGCAGCCATTGTGTTGAACTTTCTTTTCCTGCCTTCTTCAGTTCAGAATGGCAGCACAGCTGAAAAGTTTATTTGAACTGCACCATTTACTGTAGAACAACATAACCGATTACTTTCAATAAAAAAATTACCCAAGTAACAGAATTAGTTCAGGGCTTGACAATAAGGACTGCTGATGGCCAGTGTAAACGTAGCCCGGGCAGTTGTCCAAACTGTCACTGTCTCTTACTGAGAGATCTAGCAGTTTTTTATGCCAGTTGTATGCAATAGCACTTTCCTTCCATGAAATGCGAAATACCTCTAGTTTTGTTTTCTTCCAGCTGCGGTTAATTTTTCGGGCTGCTTTCTTGAGGGCCCAAGTGTACTCATTACACCATGGCGTCAGACTATTTGCCTTAATCTTCTACAGTATAAGCGCAAAACTTTATCATTTGCATGTGTATTTAAGCCTTGCCAATTTAAATATTCAAGCGAAAGAAGATGTGAAATATTCAAGCGAAATGACTCATTTTCAATAGTGTGGGAAGTTTTGTGTGTGGACACATCCGAAGCTTTCGCCCAGACATATTCGCACAAAATTACGTAAAAAATTATCCATATCCTTTAAATCTATATATATATATATATATATATAGGATCCACGCCCTCTTAAAGTGACAGCAGCCTAATAAACCTACAATACAATATACTATTACAATATAATATTACATAATATACATATTTATATAGTATTACAATATACTGTTACACATGCGAGAACATTGAAACACTTTGTAACTTTTGTAACTTTAATAAGGATTAATCTATATTTCATTTACATAGTAAAGACTATGCAGTTTTTTACATTTGACCATTTATTCTCTACCTGAAAATGTATTTTATTTGAATGTTTGTTCTACTGATGGAGTTTTGGTTCCACTCCAGTGGACGTCATGCGCCAAGTGCCTATTGGGCCTATATTTAGATTCCACCTTATTTTGTATGTTTTAGTTAAAATTATGAAATAATTTACACTCGCACAGTTTTATTAAACAGCAAGATTAAATAGTCTTCATATTTCATCATTTATTTAAATGCTTACAGTCTATATTTATTTATTAGGTCATGTAAAAGTGTAGGCATATACTTACTTGATATATTTCATAATTATTTTATTAATATTTTTATTGGTGGAAGAAGGTAAATCAAATGAGACTTATTATGCAGCCTGATCTCATGAAAATGCGTATCTATAGCACAAATTGTATTTATCATGCGATTTATACGCCAAAATGAGTTTTCGCGTGCATATGAAATGCACTTTATAACGTGTTATATGCACGTACCCCACAGCCCTAAACCTACCCAATGGGGTGACAATGCGTATCATATGCACATAAAAATGTATTTTGGTGTATAAAAAAACGCACAATAAATACAAGATTTGCTATATATACGCATTTTATGAGAACGTGTTGTATCATGATACTCACAGCGTTTCGAGACCTAAAATTATATGTTTTTCAAATGTCCTCTCTATTGTTGTTGTTATTTTTTCACTTGTTTAAAAGTAAAAACAAACATTAAAACAATATTACTTTGTGATTCAATAATTCATGCATGAAAGGGCTAATAGGTTATTAGCTAACTGTGATTTGTACATGTACATTTCTGAAATGCATAACTTGAACACATATAAATATATATTTATATATCATATAAATTGTAATGTAGACGCATGCATTTTCTGTGACGCTGCTTTGAAATGATATGTATTGTTAAAAGTTGCTATACAAATAAATGTGAATTGAATTGAATTGAATATTTCTGTATTACTTTTTTTTGTGGTGGGGCAGAGCCAGTAGTAAAAAATCCTTAGCATTGAGCCCTGTGGTAACTTTTTTAGTATTGTATATGCATTACTCAGCACTGCATTTCAGTGCAATTAATGAGTTTGTTTGCCCATATAATCTTAAAATATTAGGTTAAGCTAGATGAGGAGCTCGGTGAAGCAGCTTCAACTCGAGCTCTGATATACCCACAGGGACTAAATATAGGATATGATTCCATAGGGCAAAGACGATTAGATGGGCTCGCTACTCCCTAAATTACATTTAGGAACTTCACTAAATTGATCAAAAGCGACTGTAGACATTTATAATGTTACCAAATATTTATATTTCAAACAAATACTGTCCTTGTGAACTTTCTGTTCATCAAAGAATCCTGAAAACATTGTTTTCAACATTGATAATAATCATAAATGTTTCTTGAGCAGCAAATCATCATATTAGTATTATTTCTGATGTGACACTGAAGACTGGAGAAATGATGTTGTAAATTCAGCTTTGATCACAGGAATACATTACACTTTACTATATATTCAAATAGAAAACAGCTATTTAGATTGTAATAATATTTCACAATATTACAGTTTTTACTGTATTTTTATCAAATAAATGCAGCTTTGTTGAGAAAAACAACAACATTTGAATGGCGTCAACACATGACAAATAATGTATTATTATAAGCAGACGTACCCTCTATGAGCTTGGGCAGGAAGTGAGCTGCTCCTTTGGTCTTTTTGACCCGATTTCCTTTCATGACCTGTCCGTCCCGGTTAATGCCAATGTACCAGGCCCGTCCCGACTGCGTTTGGCGGTACAAGATCGAGGAGTATGTCACATAATAGTTCTCAAATACACACTCCTTGAACTTACACTCAGGCGTGAAATGTTCCTGTAACAGAGATACACAGATAGTGAGTGAACCAGAATAACGGACAGTAACTGCCGGCTCATATATAGCACACTGAGTTCAGATGGGACGGGAGGAAAATGGGCCTCACATTTCACCGTGACAGAATTGTGAAAGCATTAGTGTACTGAGGAACAGTAAACGAGGGAAGTGAAACCCCCTACACACACGTGTTCTGTTCAGGGGAGCGTAATCTTTGCCACAATCCCAAACGCACCCAAATTCCCTGACTCTCTTCATCCCTGCTGGAGATAGCAGCCTGTCAGTAAGCAAAGACCAACATCTCTCTCTCTCTCTCTCTCTCTCTCTCTCTCTCTCTCTCTCTCTCTCTCTCTCTCTCCTCTCTCTCTCTCTCTCTCTCTCTCTCTCTCTCTCTCTCTCTCTCTCTCTCTCTCTCTCTCTCTCTCTCTCTCTCTCTCTCTCTCTCTCTCTCTCTCTCTCTCTCTCTCTCCTCCCATCCCATCTGTCTCGCTCTTTCTCTCTCTCTCTCTACCACCCTGTCATTTCGTAACCTTGTCAGGGAACAAACCAATTTCCAGGATTGATTGGGATCCTTGGTGTGACTGGTGAGCAGAGCAGCTGAATAAGGGGTTTACTCGTCTTCCTCTCGCTCTCTTGCTCCAGTGTGTTTGTTTTGAAACACCCCCCTCTGTCACCAAAGTAAAACCCAGCCTTCTTCATAAAACATAAGCATAATTGACCTGGTTGATTGCACATCTGTAATTCAATCGTGGCCATTCAGGCTTTTGATCTTCCTGATGATTTTAATAATCCGGCTCCTGTGCTATTAAAGAAAAGCATGTGATGAATAATAATAATAATAATAATAATAATAATAATAATAATAATAATAATAATAATTAGTATAATAAAAAAATAAAATAAAATGTAGTTGCATTTATGGAAGATTAAAATAACTTTCAAGTCTTGAAAAATTAAAATGAAGATTTCTTTATAAAACAGGTTCCAAATGTACAACTTTTAATTGAATAAAAAAATCAGGCTTTTGATCTTTATCATGATTTTGATAGTCCTGTTCCTGTCTTAAAGTGTGATATCAAAGAGAAGCATGTCATGAATAATAATAATAATAATAATAATAATAATAATAATAATAATAATAATAATAATAATAATAACAATATTTAATAATAATAATAATAATAAAACTCATACTAAAATGCATAATTACACTGTAACATAATAGTGTTTGATTTATTATTGTAATAACTTATTGTGTTTAAAATACTCCCTGTATTATATTAATATTTAATATTATTATTATTATTATTATTATTATTATTATTATTAATAATAATAATACAACTCATACTAAAATGCATAATTACACTGTAACAAAATAAAGTGTTTTATTTATTATTGTAAATAACTTATTGTGTTCAAAATACTCCCTGTATTATATTAATATTTAATATTATTATTATTATTATTATTATTATTATTATTATTATTATTATTATTATTATTATTATTAATAATAATAATACTAATACTAATACAACTCATACTAGAATGCATAATTACACTGTAACAAAATAAAGTGTTTTTTTATATTGTAAATAACTTACTGTGTTTAAAATACTTCCTGTATTATATTAATATTTAATATTAATAATAATAATAATGATAATAATAATAATAATAATAATAATAATAATAATACAACTCATACTAAAATGCATAATTACACTGTAACAAAATAAAGTGTTTTATTTATTATTGTAAATAGCTTATTGTGTTTAAAATACTCCCTGTATTATATTAATATTTATTATTATTATTATTATTATTATTATTATTATTATTAATAATAATACTAATACAACTCATACTAGAATGCATAATTACACTGTAACAAAATAAAGTGTTTTTTATATTGTAAATAACTTAGTGTGTTTAAAATACTTCCTGAATTATATTAATATTATTATTATTATTATTATTATTATTATTATTATTATTATTATTAATAATACAACTCATACTAAAATACATAATTACACTGTAACAAAATAAACTGTTTTATTTACTATTGTAAATAACTTATTGTGTTCAAAATACTCCCTGTATTATATTAATATTCTTATTATTATTAATAATAATACTAATAAAACTCATACTATAATGCATAATTACACTGTAACAAAATAAAGTGTTTTATTTATTATTGTAAATAACTTATTGTGTTTAAAATACTTCCTGCATTATATTAATATTTATTATAATTATAATTATTATATTATAAATAATTATAATTATATAATAATAATAATAATAATAATAATAATAATAATAATAATAAAATGCATACTAAAATGCATATTTACATTGAAATAAAATAAAGTGTTTTATTTAGTATTGTAAATACCTTTTTTTTAAATACTCCCTGTATTATATTAATATTTAATAATAATACTAATATTAATAATAATAATAATTATTATTATTATTCAATATAATTCAGGAAGTATTTTAATATATATTTATAGTTATTACTACATGTAACAAGTGTAACAAGGACACTGTAATAAAATGTATTCATATAATATAATGAATAATAACATTGAATTGCATTTATATATTTTTTAAAAGTCATCAAGGCTTGAGCTGGACATTAAACACCATTCAGAGTAAAGCGCTAAAAGTAAAAGTCTATGCCAACTTTAATTCATTAATCACCAGTTTTAATTGAACTGGAGCGTCCAGCTGAAGATAATGGAGTGTGAAAGCATTGGTGTACTGAGTAAAACACACTTTCTTATTACACATTGACCGACCACAGGTGAACATACAGTAAGTGTCACAGCGTAATCTCTGAAACAATCAACACATCTGACGGATGATATATTTACATTAATATTCAGAGCACTTCTGTCGTTGATTGTGAAGAGAGTTCCAACCAGTATAACAGCAGTGTTGCCTACAGCTTTAAAGGGATAGTTCCCCCAAAAATGAAACTCTGTCATTAATTCCTCACCCTCAAGTCGTTCCAAACCCGTAAGACCTCCGTTCATCTTCAGAACACAAATGAAGATCTTTTTGATGAACTCCGAGAGAGGGTTTGGAGTGACATGAGGGGAAGTAATTAACTGTTGGTGTGAACTAACCCTTGAAGGGTTCCCTGTTCTCCATAAAGGAGAAGAGCAATTAGCTTGACCTCTAGCAGTCCCTTCCACCTCTGCTGTTTTCTCCTCCGGCCTGCAGTGCTCTCAGTCTCCAGCAGGTGTCAGAGCAGCACATGTGAGGCAACTCATCCACGCTTACTGGAACTTGTGTCTTCACTCTGCTCAGCCAGAAGAAAGTCTCTCTCTCTCTCTCTCTCTCTCTCTGTTTCTTTTTTTTTTGCCCTCTCTCCCTTGCCCTTTTAATCTTGGATTGCGTGATTTAGGGAAATCAGATTATTACAGAAGGACTTCTGACATGTTATGTTGCATAAAGTTAATGAAGAGAATCCTCTGAATCCACAGAAATCGTCCAGCAATCAGGAGTGAGGACTGGCATGTTGACAGGAGAGCTGCCTCATCAGCCTCTCACACAGGCACAACAGCTCCACTAACATTTAAAGGGACAGTTCACACAGGAATTCATATTTATTCACATCACTTCAAACCTGCACACCTTTGCTTTGACATTCCGTGTAAATTCCAGTAAATTCCATTTTTATGACTGGATTCCGCTATTCCGTTCGCATTTTCTGCATCGCGGAAATCATAGGGCCCTACACTTCATGAGCATTGTACCGTTTCATTTGAGAGAAACTATCGTCGTAACATATACACACAGAAAAAGGTCTTCAAGGCAACCCGTCAAAATAAAAGTTTGGACAGTACAGCACCTTAATGCATCTTAATGTAATAATTTTAAGAGTAGGCCTAAACCTAAAGCACTTTAAATGTACAAAAATGAAAGGGTTTGTTTAATTTTCATTGGAATAAAAGATACATGTTCAATGCCTTCATTTGATTACCCGAAAAATTTAAATTCATAAAAAAATAAATAAAAATAAATAAAAAAATAAAAAAATAATAATAATAATATATATATATATATATATAATATATATATATATATATATATATATATATATATATATATATATATATATATATATATATATATATATATATATATATATATATATATATAGTTAAACTTTTAATAAATTGCTGTTAAATCAGTTTCATGATTACAATTAATTAGACATGCTTTTTGATTAATACAATTTTATATAGGGGTGAATTCAGGGTGATTGGGACACTTTTTGCCATTGAGATGACTTGGAAAAAGTGTCCCAATCCCCTTGAAATCACCCTAACCATCCCAAAAAAATTTTTTTTGTATGGATTTTGGAAAAAAATAAAACCCTATTTCAAGATCTCAATATATAAAAGAACAGCTAGTCTTACTTTATTCTGCATTTTATCAAAAATTATATTTTTGCTTCTATTATTTATCTAATGCCATTTCATACATTCTGACTTATTTACACTGTTAAAGAGTTGGGTTCTCATGCTAAACATGGCCAAAATATGACGTATGACAGAGTATTTCTGTGCCAAATACACTCCTTCAGGATTCGGTACAGCGTCTTTTATAAATATGATCAAACTAAAGACTCCTCGGAGATATGAAGGACGCAATACTACTCTATAGGTGCTCAAGATTGACATGAGATTGACAGAAACTGTGAGTGTGTTATGACCCCTTTAAAGGAGGAACCTGAGTCTTAAGAAGGATTTTAAAGAACGTTGTGTTTTCATGTTTTATGGGGAATTTCTATAATAACTTTTATGCTGAACAAACCTTATATTTTACTCCCTAACCCTAAACCTACCGATCACAGAAAACCTTCTGCAATTTTCAAAAAACATCACTTATTATGATTTATAAGCCGTTTTCCTCGAGAGAACCAAAAAATGTCCCCGCAAGGACAAGGATCTCAGATATTGCCATCTTTGTGGAGACATTTTGTTCTGATAACATAGGGTATACCTGAACCAAACACACACACACACACACACACACACACACACACAGTGCTTGCTTTTACTTTAACTACGGGTGAATGGATTTCATGTAAGACCGCAGCAAAACGTCAATGAGAATTTCCTCTAAAAAAGCAGATATAAGACTTTGATTTAGCCGGATAGATGTGTGCACAGGTATGAGGCGATCCAAAAACTGCTTACTAAGAAGGGGTTTAACACACCAGTGAGCATTGACGAGCTTGCAGAATGATGA
>NC_137098.1:64569639-64629639 GCF_949357685.1 Gobio gobio
GACTAATTATTTCATCAGCATGGGTGTGTGGGGACCTGAGGCTCGGGTCCAGGTGTGTGAGTGTCAGCGCCAGGGTGCTAAGGGCCATGAGCAGAAACACCCTCATCTTGAAATGAGTAATAATCCTGCCAGAACTACAGGGCATAGCACAACACATATTACACACACACACACACACACACACACACACACACACACACACACACACACAAACATCCTGACATATGCTCCCTCGAGTTTGCGGCTCATCCACTCCACTCCAAATCTTTGGCTTATTATTGGTGTCCAGTCAACCTGCATGTGACATAGCAGACAATGTATAAAAGATCCACACAAACAACTATACACTATTACAATTATACTGAGTCACATCAGCATGTACACAGTCTCACATAGCCTGACGGCAGAAGGTCTGGACTCCAGAGCCCGTCTGACTGACATGTAAAGCAACCAATCTCAGCTCGTTTTGTTCCGTGTCATGTTTAGGCACGTGAAAATATAAAGTCGATGTCCCCACAGTCACAGATCGGCATGCAATTCCATTGTGCAAGTTTACTGCAACAATGGCGCAACGATGGCACTGTGAACTTACTTTTGAAAATCCAGCATTGGTTCTGACATGTGCTCATTATTCAAGTTGTATGACTTTTTCTCCTTGTGGAACATAGATATTTTGAGAAATGTTTGTCCATACAATAGAAGTCAATGGTAACCAAAATGATTTGATTACCAAAATTGTTCAGAACACCTTATTTTGTGTTCTGCAAGAAAGGAAGTCAAACAGATTTGGAACAACATTAATTTACTAAGCAGAAAATATCTGAAGACAGAAAATCTAACAAACACAAAAAAACACTGGTATGGCCAAAGAAGGTGGAAAAATTTGATGACTGAAAAAAATCCAGAGTAGTGATTCCCATTGTTGGACAGGTAAAATAATCAATTGTTGTGTAGACGACTCTCTAAAACCCACTTAGAATCAGTATAATTTACATACAACTCATGCTGATCCACATCGATAGATGGCAGTGTAGTGTCTAACACCACTGTAGTATCAGTACATGAAGAGGAATGATACTAAGAGTAGGGCTGTGTTTGAAATTGCCCCCTATGCCCTTAAATAGGGCACTATTTGAGGGGACAGCCATTTGGTGTCCGAAACCATAGCGGACGTTATTGAGGGCACTCACTCAATCCCACACAGCCACGCAATAACGAGTGTACAACTGATGTACACACAACATCTAGAGAATACCCATAATGCACTGAAGGGTCAAAATCCAGAGTCTCGCTAGTAGATGAATCAATCATCCATCCATTTTCCAAACCACGCTGATTCAGCGAAGTCTAATATCATACAGGTATACATTCCTTTTTAATTGATTATTGAATTGATTTCGGTTTATTCATGCTAGTTTCCATAGCAGACCTCAGAATAAATATTTTCATTACTACTGCAGCTGCCAGTTTGCTAAGTTTCAAATAATTATTAAAGGGGTGGTAAACCATGATTTCACTATTCTATCTTTAGCTAGCGTGTAATGTTGCTGCTTGAGCATAAACAACATTTGCAAAGTTACAACGTTCAAAGTTTAAAGCAAAGGGAGATATTTGCTTTTAAAGAAATCAATTTCTAAGGACTACAGCAAACGGCCAGTAGGCGACTACAGACATTCCTCCAGGGCTGGTGACATCACCAGGCTCAATATTTACATAAACCCCTCCTCCGAGAATATTAAATAAGGGGGGGTGAGGCCATTTTGTATCGCGGCGCTGTTGTGGTATAGTAAGGCTGGAGTGTTGTTGCCGCGATGCAGAGGAAACGCTGTTATTTTCATCCGGATTGCAGGTCTGGGGTACTTGCTTTGTTCAGCCTTCCTTGGGACGGGGGTGCGTTGCAGAGCGTTTAACATACAACATGTTATATGCACGTGTGCATGAGACAGAGGGAAACAGGCGCGTGCGGGGCTCCCGCAGCACATCTCACGGAGGAAAACTTCCACAAACTTTGCGAGTTCAATGCCGGATTTGCACAACGTCAGCTGCGTAAGACAAACACTGCCAGTGCGTGGATGCACGACGCGCGCGCTGCACATTTTACGGAGGAAAACTTCCACAATCTTCGCGAGTTCAATGCAGGATATGCGCAACGGATTGTCCTGAAAGCTGGATTTACAAACAGAAGCTGTTTACGGGCCACAACCTATAAGTCTGATTTATAGGAAGTACACAGATGACAACGCTGTTCTGCAAACCAGTCTGTTAAATGCTCATTCATACTTAAAGTTATCCGACGAACACCTAACGTTACAAACACTAACATTAAAATCTCAACAGCGAACTTGGCATTAGAGTAAATGATTCTTTGATTAGAGCTTTTATGTGTTGTTTATCTACGGGCATGCTAAACATGGTTCTGTGTGTGATTTGGCTAACTTACAAGTAAAGCCAGTGCTTAGTGTACGTTTTGGGTTAATAGTTCTTGCGACAGATATTTGGCTATAATCGTTCTAAAAATACAAAAGTAACAGTGCCATTCAGTAGCGATCACTATAGATCCGCAGTCTTTACTCTTGAGGACTGAACAGGTTCTGCTCGATCATCTTCACTAAAATGTTCTGGGTCTGATTCGGGCTCAGATTGGTGTGGTTTTTATTGACGCCATCGTTTCTAATACTGACCAAAGCACAGTCTACCGGTAAAGGTAAGGGGCGTGAAGTTTCCGATAAACGTGCACTGCGGTTAGCGAATCACAACACACTGGGCCAGCTAACCAATCTGAGCCCATTGCGTATTTTTGAGGGACTGGCTTCATAGAACCCGGAAAGCATCAGACCGTTTTACAAGGAGGGACAGAGCAGTGTAGAATAAAGGTCAAATATATGAAAAATAATGCAATTTTTTTTTAAACGAAGCATGAACACATGTTACAGTGCACCCCACAAACACAATCAAGCCTTCAAAAGAATGTGTTTTACCACCCCTTTAAACAGAAAATAGAAAAGTGGCAGCCCTTTCGACACACTCAGTGCTGTCAGCGGTGGACAGGGGTCAGCATGGGCACCCTGACTGGTCCTGACTGACCCCACAAGAGCTGCAGTTTTGGAGATGCTCTGACCCAGTCGTCTAGCCATAACAATTTGGCCCTTGTCAAACTCGCTCAAATCCTTACGCTTGCCAATTTGTTCCTGCTTCTAACACATCAACTTTGAGGACAAAATGTTCACTTGCTGCCTAATATATTCCACCCACTAACAGGTGCCGTGATGAAGAGATAATCAGTGTTATTCACTTCACCTGTCAGTGGTCATTATATTACGCCTGATTGGTGTATGCTTTCATGTTTCTGCCTTCTAAGGATCCTTCAAATTGAGAGGGCCTTCAGCGACGTTTGATGACATGGCAGCCGAGATAAGCAGCCTTCGAAGCCTTACGGTAAGCTTGTAATAATGTGTTCTCATTTGAGTGGCACTGGTAGCTTTTCTGCGAGAAATACGAGCTTGCCGCCGTTTGTCTTTGAGTCATTATGTCACGTCTGTATACATAAAGAAGGAGTCTGGCTAGTAGGCTATATCGCATGTGAGGATGCTGCAGGTGGCGGATCATTTATAGCCTTTTCTCACAGCAGCTGGAATAATTCAATGTATTATTTTGATGGCGGATTGTAATCCAGAAAGGTCCAAACAACAATCATCAGTACAACTGGAGATTCACTCGTAGTCAAAAGCGAAAGATTAGACTGTACAGAAATTTAAATCTACAGGTAACACTAATGTACACTAAATACACGTATTCATGCAATGCTGATGTTGTTAACATTAAGAATTTGAGAACAAAGTATAACAATAATAATAATTTATACTCGCGATACTCGCTTTACGGGCGAGTGATTTTATTTGGTGCTTTTTGTGCATTCACACATTTGAAGCAAAATCGCGTCTGACGGCGAGTTAAAAAATCTGAACTTTGGCATCTGTTCGCGCCGTGTTAACCAATAAGGAGCCTGCTAAACGGGCGTAAGTGACGTGATAAACGGGGGCAGGCCCGCCCGGAGTCACTCATTTAAAAAAGTGGCTGTGTTTAAGGACTTGGCACTTAATCTGGACTGAAAGACTGAAGGACCTTATTATTGCATTATTATTGTATGACAATGATGAAAATTGTTGTTACTGTTCTTACATGCATTTAATAAAATAAATAAATAAAAAAAGTCACTCATTCAACATGGAGGTTCCTCTGACTGATATTTAGCCTAGAAATCTAGACGCACCCTAGCAGCAGCAAATCTATTTTGCCGCGAGTGTAGTCTAGCAACTCTCGGTAGACCTGCGAGCAGGAAAAACCAAACTCTGGTCAGGCCAATCACAGCGTGTATAGAGTCGGTGGGCGGGCTTAACATAATGACGGGGGAGTTGCGGAGGTTCCACGTGCTACTCGTAAACAAAGAAGCTGGCGAACAGCGGTCTTGGACTCTGGAAGACTTGGAGTTAAGCTTTTCTTTGAGGAAAGAACAAAGAACAGCACTGAAGTCATTCTTAAGAAAGGAAGATGTGTTCTGAGTTTTGCCGAATGGATATAGTGAAAGTTTAATCTATCAACTAGATCCACTTCACGTTGCTCTGGTTGGTTGTAGCGCTATCGTGTAGAGGGAATTTGGAAGACAACCATTTGTCCCGCCCCTCGGATTGAGCCCTGCCAATGGTGAGTTCCCAGACCCAACATCTTGATGTGGGTCTGCCTTGTCAGGCTAACTGATATTGGCAGTGAGCAGTCATACAGAGCTATATGGGCGCGGGACAGGCGGAAGTACAGCTGAATATTTAGCTTCAAACGCTCGATTTATACTCGTGTCAAATTTGCTTTGGATGCGCGAGTGGATTCAAAATGTTCAAGCGTCCAACTAGACACGATAGATGTGAATTTGACGCTCTATTCTCATTCGGTGTGAATGCAGCATTAGATTTAATCCCCGTTGGTAGCATGATTTATTGTAATGCTTTTTTTCTCCGTTGGTCAAAACAAAAGTGGAAGACGTTACTTTGTCGGATAAAATTTTCCAGTGACATTCTTTATTTTGGTCATACTTCCAAGACTGTGATCCAGAAGTACAGTACACACATACTCCTCAAAATATTATATTCATCCGCGCTGAGGAGCCGTGCCAATGCGCAACCCACGTAAAGTAGACAATTACGCAAATAACTGCAATTGCAGGTTTCAAACAGAGATGGTGACAAAGAGGCAAAACTTACAGACTGCAGCTTTAAACAAACAACAACAAAAAACAAAGAAAAATCCCTCACTGCACTAGACTGAATAACTTTTGTAACTTTTATAAGGATTAATGTTTCATGGCTGGTAAAAAATATTGATGGCCGGAAAATATTCTCAAGTCACCAGCCATTGGAAGGTGTGGCAAAAAGTTAGTTCTGTCAGGACCACTATCGTCAAAGATGATTGATTGACTATTAGCATATAGTTTGGATTGGCGGTATGGTTCTGTTCTGGGCAAGAACTCCCTGCGCATACATGCAGCCTAGCATGGATAAGAGCAGGGAGAGCAGCAATAAACCCCCCTTAGGGTAAACAGAACAGAACCAACATATTGTATTGCAGATATCATTCATGGGAATTTTTTAGTCTGATTCAAGGGAAATCAGAATACCAAATCCTGACTGACGAGAGGAGGAGCTGGGGATGGAGGAGGGTAAATGAGCTCTGGAGAACGCGATAGCTGCTGATAGTACTGAAGGTGCTTATATATGCTGTGATAGACGTCGTATTCCTATAGGTAGACGTAATCAGCTGAGAGTCAGCTAATGCAAGCTTGACAAACCTGACCTGCCAGAACCGACGCTACGCTTGATTTTTAGACCCTGCTTGGGCTGCACTGGAAAAGCTCTCCATCTCTTACTATCCCTTGTCTGGGCTTCTCATGTGACCCAGAGTGACCTTGTGTTTATTGCAGTGCTATGGGAAGCGAAAGGAAGCAAAACAGAAAAGAGGGATACGACAAGAAAAGAAGCACGAAAAAAAGAAAATGGAAATGGAGGCAAAGAAGATGGAAAGGGAAAAAGAAAGACGGGGAAGAGGGCAGGAGCAGAAAAGGTGAAGGTAAATGCAAGGGAAAGGGGAAAAAGAAGGGGAAGAGGAAGATAATGAGGTGGGAAGGAAAGGGAGAGGGAAATGGAAAAGATTGTACGCTTCAAATGTGTGATATATTACGGTCAGCATATTAAATGTTTCAAACCTTCATTTCAGGTAACTTTTAAAACTTTGTCATGAAAAAGCTGGTCAGTTCAACAAAATCTGCCCCAATTCTGTCAGGTCACCTCTATCAGTGCAAATATGCATCTGTGTGTGTGTGTGTGTGTGTGTGTGTGTGTGTGTGTGTGTGTGTGTGTGTGTGTGTGTGTGTGTGTGTGTGTGTGTGTGTGTGTGTGTGTGTGTGTGTGTGTGTGTGTGTGTGTGTGTGTGTGAGTGTGTGTGCTGTTTTATTCCCACCTTCTCTCTCCCTCTCTTTTTGTGTTCCTGGCCCAGGAGGGCTTCCACTGTGTGTTGAGTTTAAAAAATGGGTCAGGTTATAGAGACAAAGCACTATTTTTATCGGAAAGCAATTTTTCCAGTGGTCGCCAACAGATAACACATGTAGCACACAGCAATGACACTGAGTTTTCCCAACACCTTAACCTTTACATACAACTCTCAGCAGATCTAACCTCAGAGAGAAATCAACGATGAGAGCATGAGAGGAAGGTAAACAAGGAATCAAAACCCTGGACAATGACAGAATACAGAGAATGAATGATCAAGAGAGACGATAAAAGAAATAACAAAATGGAGTGATGAACGCAACCCCATGAGCTGCGCTCTGCATGCCTTCTCTTGTCAATCCATCTCGCTCTCTCTCTGTTCCTTCCTATGGATGATGGAGCCCTCTGTTCCTGCTGTGAGACACCCTGCTGGCCTGCACTCCTCCACCCCATCCCTCCATCCCTCGTGAACCACTCAACTTCCCCATATTCCTCTCAAACGTCACCGTTCTGTCAGATGAGAGAGATGACAGACAGATTACTAAAGTATATCATCATGCATCATGCCACAAAAGCAAGTTCATGAGACCATGGGAAAGACATTTAAACAGGTGAGGTTGGAGATGTCATTCTGAGTCTTTAATAGGGGCTTAAAAGAGTTTGGAGCCACTTGTGTCCATAGTGGCATGTGCAGTGCATGTGCAATGAGTGAATGACATGTGAAGGTCAAGTATGGTAACCCATTATCAGAATTTGTCCTCTGCATTTAACCTGTTCAAGTTAGTGCACACACATTAGAAGAAGTGAGTAGTGAACACACACACAGCAAATCGTGGACACACACCCGGAGCAGTTATATCGCTTTTCCACTGCATGCTAACGCTTGGTATGGCTCGGTACGATACGATACGGCTCAGCTTAGCACACTTTTCCACTGCGTTATATGACTCGGTTCGACACGGCACGGCTCGCTTTGGCTCGGTTTGGTTTTCCACTGAAGTCAGCACCGCTTTAAAGTGGGTGGGATTATAGAATGATCGTTGTAATTGTGCCGCCTCTACTTCTCAGCATGTGGATGTTTTTAACTACAAGGCGAAGAAGTTTGTTCCAAAGGAGGCTGACGGCAGCGAAACAAAATACTGCTAAAAACAAGAGAGTCTTAGGCAATCATACAGACAAGGGTAAACTAATCTTGTATTTAGCAATGTGTTTAGGTTCTTAATCGCTATATCACTGTCACAAAAGCATTTAATGGTAGTGACGGTAGTTACGAATCTCTTTGAACAATCAGTGATCAGCATTGTTTATACATCACTTTTTAGTATCAATACGGCATGCTTGGAACCTCAACCGAGGTTGGAACTATTTAAGCAAACTGTACCGAGCCATATCGAACTGCACCACGCAGTGGAAAAGCACCAAAAAGTGAGCCGTACTGAACTGTACCATAGAGTGGAAAAGCACCAAAAAGTGAGCCGTACAGAACTGTACCATGCAGTGGAAAAGCACCAAAAAATGAGCCGTACCGGACCGCACCATGCAGTGGAAAAGCACCAAAAAGTGAGGCGTACCGAACTGTACCATGCAGTGAAAAAGCACCAAAAAGTGAGCCGTACTGAACTGTACCATAGAGTGGAAAAGCACCAAAAAGTGAGCCGTACAGAACTGTACCATGCAGTGGAAAAGCACCAAAAAATGAGCCGTACCGGACCGCACCATGCAGTGGAAAAGCACCAAAAAGTGAGCCGTACAGAACTGTACCATGCAGTGGAAAAGCACCAAAAAATGAGCCGTACCGGACCGCACCATGCAGTAGAAAAGCACCAAAGCGAGCCGTTCCGAACTGTACCATGCAGTGGAAAAGCACCAAAGCGAGCCGTACCGAACCTCACGCACCATGCAGTGGAAAAGAACCCAAAAAGTGAGCCGTATGGAACCGCACCATGCAGTGGAAAAGCACCAAAAAGTGAGCCGTACCGAACCGTACCATGCAGTGGAAAAGCACCAAAAAGTGAGCCGTACCGAACTGTACCATGCAATGGAAAAGCACCAAAGCGAGCCGTACCGAATTGTACCATGCAGTGGAAAAGCACCAAAGTGAGCCGTACCGAACTGTACCATGCAGTGGAAAAGCACCAAAGCGAGCCGTACCGAACCGCACGCACCATGCAGTGGAAAAGCACCAAAAAGTGAGCCGTACCGAACTGTACCATGCAGTGGAAAAGCACCAAAGCGAGCCATACCAAACCGTACCATGCAGTGGAAAAGCACCAAAGCGAGCCATACCAAACCGTACCATGCAGTGGAAAAGCGCCAAAGCGAGCCGTACCGAATTGTACCATGCAGTGGAAAAGCGCCAAAGCGAGCCGTACCGAACCGTACCATGCAGTGGAAAAGCGCCAAAGCGAGCCGTACCGAATTGTACCATGCAGTGGAAAAGCACCAAAGCGAGCCGTACCGAACTGTACCATGCAGTGGAAAAGCACCAAAGCGAGCCGTACCGAACTGTACCATGCAGTGGAAAAGCACCAAAGCGAGCCGTACCGAACCGTACCATGCAGTGGAAAAGCGCCAAAGCGAGCCGTACCGAATTGTACCATGCAGTGGAAAAGCACCAAAGCGAGCCGTACCGAACTGTACCATGCAGTGGAAAAGCACCAAAGCGAGCCGTACCGAACCGTACCATGCAGTGGAAAAGCACCAAAGCGAGCCGTACTGAACCGTACCATGCAGTGGAAAAGCACCAAAGCGAGCCGTACCGAACCGTACCATGCAGTGGAAAAGCACCAAAGCAAGCCGTACCGAACTGTACCATGCAGTGGAAAAGCACCAAAGCGAGCCGTACCAAACCGTACCATGCAGTGGAAAAGCACCAAAGCGAGCCGTACCGAACTGTACCATGCAGTGGAAAAGCACCAAAGCGAGCCGTACTGAACCATACCATGCAGTGGAAAAGCACCAAAGCGAGCCGTACCAAACCGTACCATGCAGTGGAAAAGCACCAAAGCGAGCCGTACCAAACCGTACCATGCAGTGGAAAAGCACCAAAGCGAGCCGTACCAAACCGTACCATGCAGTGGAAAAGCACCAAAGCGAGCCGTACCGAACCGTACCATGCAGTGGAAAAGCACCAAAGCGAGCCGTACCGAACCGTACCATGCAGTGGAAAAGCACCAAAGCAAGCCGTACCAAACCGTACCATGCAGTGGAAAAGCACCAAAGCGAGCCGTACCAAACCGTACCATGCAGTGGAAAAGCACCAAAGCGAGCCGTACCAAACCGTACCATGCAGTGGAAAAGCACCAAAGCGAGCCGTACCAAACCGTACCATGCAGTGGAAAAGCACCAAAGTGAGCCGTACCAAACAGTACCATGCAGTGGAAAAGCACCAAAGCGAGCCGTACGGAACCGTACCATGCAGTGGAAAAGCGGCAAAGCGAGCCGTACAAAACCGTACCATGCAGTGGAAAAGCGGCAAAGAGAGCCGTACCGAACCGTACCATGCAGTGGAAAAACACCAAAGCGAGCCGTACCGAACCGTACCATGCAGTGGAAAAGCACCAAAGTGAGCCGTACCGAACTGTACCATGCAGTGGAAAAGCACCAAAGCGAGCCGTACCGAACCGTACCATGCAGTGGAAAAGCACCAAAGTGAGCCGTACCGAACTGTACCATGCAGTGGAAAAGCACCAAAGCGAGCCGTACCGAACCGTACCATGCAGTGGAAAAGCACCAAAGTGAGCCGTACCGAACTGTACCATGCAGTGGAAAAGCACCAAAGCGAGCCGTACCGAATTGTACCATACAGTGGAAAAGCGCCAAAGCGAGCCGTACAGAACCATACCATGCAGTGGAAAAGCACCATTAGGTGCCTTGCTCAAGGGCACCTCAGTCGGTATTGAGAATCCAGTCTGACTCTCAAACCATTAGCCATTGTGGTGGTGACTTTGCACAGCAAGCAACACTTGAATACGAACAATCTAGTTTCCCTAAAAATGATTCTAAGGTAATGTTATGGAAACAAATTCAGCTGCCCCTGGTTGTGTGACAATAAATAAAGATGATAAAAAAAGGAAAGGAGACTCCAGGAATGCAGAAAGAGAGAACGACTGAGGTAGTAGAAGTTGAACAAGCATGAAGAAGAGAGAGAGAAGAGGCTGTAGGTGTGTGTGAGTGATTGAGTCCCCGTGGAGGGCCGCGTCCGAGTGTGTCAGCCACTGGAAAACATGAATTATTGATAGGCTCCGAGTTTAGGGCAGGTATGTGTGACAGAGAGAGGCCATGTGTTCAGGGCCATCTGATCCTACAACACATGCTCACAGACGTGCGTTTGAGACAGTGTGTGTGCACCAAACCTGTTATGCAACACACACACGCACACACAAACTCGCTCCTTCTATTTCAGCTCGGAAGACTCTAGTGCAAAAGAAGGTTAAGCTGGGTTCACACTGTATGATTTTGGCCACGATTTGGCCGTCTGAGACACATTTTGAGAATCCTAAAAGATTCCTCTAATCCTTTGCCCAAAATCTGAAGTCTTTGATCGTTAGTCTGACATGTTCATTACAGCTGATTAATGAAGACCATCGCAATCCAATTTTACCTGAAGATTTGACGCACAGTCCTGTAGTGTCGCTTGAGCCGCTTCCAAACAAACTCTGGTGTGGTTCGACGGAAATGTGAACGCAACACAAACCAAAAACAGGACATGATGTCACCAGATGCGACCCTAAAAAGGACAGAATGCTCACACACACCTGTTCTTTCTCGTCAAAGTCGTGATGTTGCCCATCACAGATCGGTACAGGCATCAGAACCGCGTCTCCTCACAGCAGATCTTCATTTGTGTGTGTGACAGAGGGATTCCTGGCGCTGTTTTGTCTCCTTTACACATTATAAGCTCTCAGCTGTTCAAAATACCATCATATGCACATACACACATACAACAAGCGCATTTAGCCCAGCACACAGCATTGTTTCGGATGTTCATAAGTTCCGTCACGAAATATACATAATAAAAGGCGACCAATCAGGTTGTGAACATATCCTTATGCCTTTAGGTTTGTGTGTTAAACTGTCGATGTGAACACTAAGCAAACCAGGACTAAATGTATTTTTTGTGTGTGTGTGATCTGGACCAAATGAACCAAGCGAACCGAACTACAAGTGTGAACACACCCTTAGTGAGACAACAAACCACTTGCTCCGCACACTTCGTCTTCGTTTTTTTTCTTCTTTCTTCTCAGTTTTCTTTTCAAGAGAAGCCATAATCAAAATGAATGCTAGAAATTGTTTTTGTTTGCTACCATTTCTCTCCCGCGTGTAATGGACGTAGTGTCCGGGACATCACCCATAGGTTTCTGAAGAGCATTTTTGAAGCCTAATGTGCGGCCATTGCCATCTTGGCAGCGCATCACCACGTGTCACTCACGGATAACTGAAAATGGGCAAAGAGGCGGGATGTGGGTGGAGCTGCTGAAACCACGCCCACCTTGCTCGGCCATAGTGGCAATCCACCTGTCACTCAAGTGGCCACGCCCTCAATTATGCAGAACTTTAAGGCTTAATATAATTGAAATGGATGAGTTATAAAAAAAAATCACCCCCCTCAAAGTTGTCATGAAGGGCAAAATTAGCTATATAGACCAAAACCATAATTTGTACCAGACTGTAAAAAAAAAAAAAATTCTGCTGTAAAGTTGGGCATTTTAACATGGGGGAGATACAGATTCGACTCCCTTCTGGAGCCTGTCTCTAGTGGCCAGTCGATAAATTGCCGTTTAAGTCACTTCCGTGTTGGCTTCAAGAGAGACCGCGGGAGGATGCCTCTTGAGCTCACATCACTGAACGTGTCACGGATTGATGATGTAAAACTCCGGACGAGTCTTCTTGCGTGCGTCCATTTTTAACGCGTCTTGACTACCGTACAGTCTGACATTAATGACAACTGAGATCAGTGTGACAGCAGGGATCATGTTCGTACAGTCCAACAAGCAACAGTCCTAAAGGACTAGTGTAAATGGTAGAGTGTGCGGCTTTACACACCAAGCGTCTTCACCTAGCGCATTTATTAACCCATTAGATGTGTGTGTGATAGAAAGAGAGCTCTGTCAAACCATATATAAAATCCTTCAAACTCACTTTTCAAAGCATTAGTTCACTCAAAAGAAAATTTGAGAGTTCTGTTCCCCATGTACATACTATGTTCTTATTACTTAAAGGGTTACTTCAGTGATTTAGCATTAGGCTTTGTATCAGTAGAAACCCGGTAGTATATTCAAATGTTGGTACTTTCCCCCCTCATATCCCTCCCTGAGGCGAGAGAATTATGCATTTTATTTCTGGAAAAATTCCTCCGATGACGCAAATATCGTCATTTTGCGTCATCTGATGATTTTTTGGCCAGAGGCTAAAGACTACAGCCACTAGATGGAGCTGTTCCGCATGTTCTCAACCCGCCCATAGGAGAGACATCTCACTCACAGGATGTTAGACACAGACGGCCGCACGGACAATCATAACAAAGTGAGTGTTTCAACTTTTCAATGAATTCCTGGTATAGATTAGCTTCCATATGCGATCTGACTGGCGCTTAACGTTACCTCAGCTCTGCTCAGCTCTTCTCTCGTAATGAATGAAATCTGACACTGTGTCTGTGATGTGACTCTCGTTCGGCTCACTCACACTTTATTGAAAAGACACGTTCAAGTTTTAATTGTAGTGTTTATTCTCTAACTGAACGAAATGATTGTATTACTAGGAAGATCAAAACGACGGTGTACAGAGTGGCCTCGTAGGGCAGTGAAGCAAGTGCATTCTGGGAGTTGTCTTTCATCCACGAGACATTTTCTGTCTTTTCTCAGTCTAGAAGGCACCAAATTCAAAAATAATTTCAAATTTCTACTACATAAATGACCCAGTTTAAATACAAAGCTTAATGCTAAATCACTGAAGTAACCTTTTAATCAATAACTGGGTACCTTAAAGGTGAACTATGTAGGAATTTTGCAGTAAAATATCCAGAAACCACTAGGCCAGTGTTATATATTTTGTTCAGTTGAGTACTTAGAATATCCCAAATGTTTCCAACTATTTGTAAATCGTGAGAAATTGCTATTTTAACCGAGGAACCGGGACGTGTGAGCTATGCGTGTGAGGGAGTCGCCTGTCGATTGCCCCTGTAACCCCTGTAGTTAACTTAAAATAACCAAGTATTTTTTAATAAGTACACTGCAAGTACACATATGGTAAAATAAAGTGCAACCGAAAGTTCTACTACTAACTTTTTCGGAAAGTCATATAGATTTAGCCTGGCTCCGCCCTCCTACGTACTTCCGCTCAATTTTCATTTTCCTTCAGTACTCCGTCTGGGACTGCGTTATATTCTCTGGTTTTCTCCAGTCAAATTTTAACCGGTCCAGTCAGCGAACAGAGGGAGTGGCTGAGAACGATGATGTTGATGCCGAGCGCTAGTTTGAGATGACATACGTCACGACCAAACGTTAGCGATTGGTTATGGCAGATCCAGAGCGGCTCTGGGCAGATCCAATAGTTTTAAACTTCAGCAGAGTACCCGCCTTCAAGAAAGTTAACGTTTGTCAATGCCAGACTCTCTGTACAAATGAAATGTACGAGAGTCTGGTAGGACCAGGCCAATATAGATTTGGAACAAGAGGAGAAAATAATGACATAATTTCTTTTAGGGATGCACGATATATCGGCAACATATCGTTATCGGCCGATAAATGATTATTTTTGATGTTATCGTTATCGGTCCAATAAGAAAATTTGACCGATATAGTCAAGCCGATAGATAGGCCTAATGTATTATTTCCTTCAGCTGAGACGGACGCGCTGTCCACCATGATGGGTTTGAATTGCTCTAAATATGTTTGGAATCACTTCGAAAAGGAAAATACAGTTATGTGCAACATGTGCAGCGCAAGTCTTCTATAATCTACATAAAATGATAATGAGAATAGAATAGGCTGTAAAAGAGTGTTGTGTTTCAGCGCGTTTGTTGAGGGAAGAGCGCGCCCACGGAGTTACACCTTCATGACGAGCACAGTCAAGTTCGCTTGTGCATTCACAGCCTTTTGTGCCATTGTAAGTTGTAATATTATATTTATTATTATTCTGTGTATGTAATATCATATAGGATGCGTTTGGTTGAGTTAATAAACGATGCAGTAAAGCACTTCATTGTACCGGTCTTTATAGCTTCAGCGCGCGCCCACGGAGTTGCACCTTCATGACGAGCACAGTAAAGTTTGCTTGTGCATTCACAGCCTTTTGTGCCATTGTAAGTTGTAATATTATATTTATTATTTTGTGTATATAATCCCATATAGGATGCGTTTGGTTGAGTTAATTAACGATGCAGTAAAGCACTTCATTGTACCGGCGCGCGCATTTCAAACAGAAATGCACAGCATTAATAACTACTGGGACTGTCCTATACATAACACTGCAATGAGAATATTTCTGTTATAAAACGTAGTGAATTCTCTGGGTTTAGTTGTTTTTCAGCGCGCTGTTGTGGGAAGCGTCAACAACGCATTCTGACCAGCACAGTCAAGTTCGCTTGTGCATTCGCGTCATTTTAAGCATATGTAAGTCGTAATATTACGTTTTTGTAGTATAAACATCTGATTAAAGTCATATAGGATGTGTTTCGTTAAGTCAATAACCCGCAGTGCTTCACTGTACCGGTGATCATCTTAAGTTTCAGCACGCTCTCAAACAGGGGAAGAGCATCCACAGGAGTTATAACCCTTCACCTATGCGTGATTTTGTGCTAATATATGTTGTAATATTATATTTATTTTGTATAAATATCTGATTGTTCTCATATATGATGCGTTTAGTTGTTAATTAAACTTCTA
The DNA here is from genome assembly GCF_949357685.1 of Gobio gobio. Lineage (NCBI taxonomy): Eukaryota > Metazoa > Chordata > Actinopteri > Cypriniformes > Gobionidae > Gobio > Gobio gobio. The sequence goes on from NC_137098.1 coordinate 64,585,058, forward strand.
AGCGCTTCAGTTTATGGTTGTTCGTTCATTCTCTCCAGCTTCAGCGCGCTCTCAAACAGCAACATTATTCCTAATAGACTAGACTAATATTACAGATGTTTACTATTACTGTAATATTAAACATATTTTTTTTTTCAAAAACACAGAAGCATTATTTTTTATAATTAGCACTTTTATTGTTCTTGTATCATTTCCATCAACAATATGGTTTGATTAAAACCATTTCTTTATCGTCTGTGCGGAGGTTATTTCATGCACTTGCATTCTGATTCTTTATTATGCAGCCTAAGTAATGCTGTTCAATTAGGCTACTTGTTTGCATTATTTAGGTATATTATTTTTATTTTTTAGTCAATATAATTTTTGGTAACATTTTACAAATAAGGTCTTATTTTATTAATGCATTAACTATCATGAACAAACAGAGAGCAATAACCTTTGTTTCTTTTAGTAATAAAATGTTTGTGTTTTGTAACAGTCCATTCACAGTTCATACCTAATGTTAAAAGACACAACTTTGGGTCTGAATATGTTGAGATTAACATGAACTAAAATTAATAAATCCTGTTGAAGTATTGTTCATTCATTGTTGGTTAACTAATACTAACAAAAATTAAACCTTATTGTAAAGTGTTAAAAAAAAAAATTTTGGCCATAGGAGTGTAAAATTAATTTGAAACGGTAAGGAATCTTACACTGGTTCAAATAGGCTACTGTAGTGTATAGGTTTGATTTATGTTGAAGTGTTTGGGGCATGGCTTTTAATGGTGAGCCTTTTGTTTTTGTAATCAGGCTCTCAGAGTTTATTAAAATTTGTATTTAGATTTATCGGCCAATATATCGGTTATCGGCTTTCAAATATTAAGAATTATCGGTTATCGGTATCGGCCAAAATGTTCATATCGGTGCATCCCTAATTTCTTTTCTTTTTTTTTTATGAACTAGCCCTTTAGACCAGAGCAAATGCATTCGCTCTCTAAAAATAGAATTCTCAAATGAACAGTCAGCAGGATTTAATTTCTTAGGATTTAATTACTTGATTGCATTAACTGTGGTACATTTTTTTGCATTGAACTTTGGTTAATACAGTCTTAAAGTTCAAATGTTTGAGATTTGCCATTAAAAAGACTAACCTGCATCTGAATATGCTTGCTTTTGTGAAATGTATGTGGAATAATAAGAATTATGTCCGAATTGTGAAAAATGTACCCGGATGACCTACTAATTTTGAAGTGTGCATTAGATGGACACTTTACTATCCCATGAGGCCACAGGAGAGGAGTTGTGTAGTATGGCCTTCATTCTTCATTCAATATAGACCATATTTGTTTTAGCGGTTGTGAAATTCTCATCTCATTAAATGCAGTACCTACTCAGACAGTATGCAACTTCAAAAGCACCTTAAGGGAAAATAACTTGTTTAGCTTTGTGTATTCATGAGCCTTTCCTCACATAGCATTTCACAATAGCATCCAAAGTTGCGAATTTAACTGGAATATCACATTAAAAAAAAATTGTGAATAAAGCAATGCTTCCATCCAGTGAGTCGAAGAGAGAAGCCACTGTACATAATAATTTTTGTACAGTATATAATAAATTACTTGCGTCCCAGAGCGCACAGACGAAACGCAATAAACGTGTTATCTTGCTTTCTGAGGCAGACGAACTCTCTGTAAGACAATTCTGGGAGGGAATTATACAAAACACTTTGACACTTTCAAACTTTGCTCAGGCATTTCAGGACAATCGAAACAACATTTCAGACGCTGTGCATCGAGATCGAGTCCAGTTGTGTCGTCCCATCTCAAAGTCACATGATTTTTTTGATGCGCATCAAGGAATTTATTCGGTAAATATGTTTGCACCGTAGTTTATGTGAATGTTTTCTTATTGGATAAAAAATGTATCCCACTCACACAAGCGCATATGTTTTTAATGCAGATTTTTTGAATTTATGCTCATCTTGGCGTTTCCATCCAGCAGTTTTTGATGTGATATCCCAAAATGTGCATAAAAATAGGTGGATGGAAACATAGCTTATATGTTTTGGTTCTATTTTTTTAGAATATTTTGAAGCTCAGGAGAAAGCCGTCTCCTGTTTTCGTGTTTGCATTGTTTTTTTGTGGTATGCTTCACTGGCTTAGCCTCTTTGGTCTAAAATATCATGCTTGAAAAAAGATAAAAGTGAGGACACAGGTAGAGCGGTTTGAGTGCTTCAGACTAAGGCAGAGATAAGAGGAAAGAAAAAGAGGTCGCCTTGCATGAGGTTTTCTAGGATGGGGATTTTCTCTCTTTTTTCAGGTATGGTCATTTCCCTCTGTGGAAAATAGGTCGTGTTTCTTCCCATGAGGAGACACATTCTCCACAGATGCTCTCCTTGTATGAGAAGAGAAAAAGTGCATCTGTGCTCCAGTGTGTGAGAGACGGATACGTGAGAGGGAAGTATAAGAAACAATGTCACTTATTGAGTTCACATCTGAGCGTTGACATTACAGTATGCATTTTTTTCATCCTGAACAGTGTAAAAGCATTCGTTTCATGTGTCGCCGAACGGAAGAGAGGCTCTCGGGAGCGCAAACATCAGTATACAGCCTTTCATGGACAACCCAGGAAGTTAGGGAAGGTCTCGCTTTTTATGTTTCGTTACAAGCTGATCACACATTGGCAACATATGGCCCCTTTAAGTGCACTTTATGGGGCCACAGTACATTACGGGCCTAGACTCATAACCACACTTTAAAGAGTGGTTATGATCTACTTCAAAGAGGAGAGCAATACTCTTTTCTTCTCCAAACGGGAGTGAGTGGATGGAGGATAGAGAGAGAAGAGAGAAGAACTGCTGCTACACTGCAAAGCAATGCATCTCTTAGCAGAAGCATGTCTTGCTCGCAAGAGTTTATCTGGTGGAGAGAAATAGGCCAGACTAATGGAGTGTGTCACAGGGAACCGAGGCCAACAGTATTCACACCCACAGACTGAGGACAATCGCACAGCAGTTAACTTCATTAGCAGCACCTGATACATAATCAAAGAGCGTCAACAATCTGTTACGTTTCTTTGAGTAAACATCAGCGATAGGTTTAAGGACGTTGAAAACTTTTATACAAAGTATAGGACATTATGGAATATAAGGAATAGGAAATATTTTAAGAGGTCATGAATTGAGAAATCTAATTTTTCTTTGATGTTTTGGCACATAAGAGCTCATTTTATAAAAATATACTGCAAGTTTCAGAACCCAAAACTTCATACCTTAGTCCAAAAACAGCTTTTATTGAAAGCAAACTGATAAACCGATTAGTTTCGGATTTTGTCTCAGCTTGATTTAGAAAAGTAGAAGCTTTTTCATTCGTGGTCTCAGACATTTGGCCTCCACTGTGTGGCGCTGACATCTTTAAAGGATTAGTTCACTTTTAAATAAACTTTTGCTGATAATTTACTCACCCCCATGTCATCCAAGATATCCATGTCTTTCTTTCTGCAGTCGAAAAGAAATTAAGGTTTTGGATGAAAACAGTCCAGGGTTTTTCTCCATATAATGTACTTCAATGGGCTCCAAACGGTTCAAGGTCCAAATGACAGTTTCAGTGCAGGTTCAAAGGGCTTTAAACGACACCAGATGATGAATAAGGGTCTTATCTAGCGAAACCATCAGTTTCTGCGAGAAACCGAGCAGTATTTATGCTATCATTTTACCTCTTTTCAGACGAGTGTGATCATCTCTGAGCTCTGCCATAACTTCCGGCAAGTGAGGTCAAATTAGATCGTGGTCATTGATGTATACGTAGATGCCGCATTAGCGACTGCACGGATCAGTAGAATGAGGCATCTACTATCAATATATCTACAGTGAGGAAAATAAGTATTTGAACACCCTGCTATTTTGCAAGTTCTCCCACTTAGAAATCATGGAGGGGTCTGAAATTGTCATCGTAGGTGCATGTCCACTGTGAGAGACATAATCTAAAAAAAAATCCAGAAATCACAATGTATGATTTTTTAAACTATTTATTTGTATGATACAGATTTGAACACCTGAGAAAATCAATGTTAATATTTGGTACAGTAGCCTTTGTTTGCATTCTCTCCTTAATACAGTGCAGTCGCCCTGTCCCATGTGCAGAAAAACACCCCCAAAGCATGATGCTACCACCCCCATGCTTCACGGTAGGGATGGTGTTCTTGGGATGGTACTCATCATTCTTCTTCCTCCAAACACGGTTAGTGGAATCATGACCAAAAAGTTCTATTTTGGTCTCATCTGACCACATGACTTTCTCCCATGACTCCTCTGGATCATCCAAATGGTCATTGGCAAACTTAAGACGGGCCTGGACATGTGCTGGTTTAAGCAGGGGAACCTTCCGTGCCATGCATGATTTCAAACCATGACGTCTTAGTGTATTACCAACAGTAACCTTGGAATCGGTGGTCCCAGCTCTTTTCAGGTCATTGACCAGCTCCTCCCGTGTAGTTCTGGGCTGATTTCTCACCTTTCTTAGGATCATTGAGACCCCACGAGGTGAGATCTTGCATGGAGCCCCAGTCCGAGGGAGATTGACAGTTATGTTTAGCTTCTTCCATTTTCTAATGATTGCTCCAACAGTGGACCTTTTTTCACCAAGCTGCTTGGCAATTTCCCCGTAGCCCTTTCCAGCCTTGTGGAGGTGTACAATTTTGTCTCTGGTGTCTTTGGACAGCTCTTTGGTCTTGGCCGTGTTAGTAGTTGGATATTTCTGATTGTATGGGGTGGACAGGTGTCTTCATGCAGCTAACGACATCAAACAGGTGCATCTAATTTAGGATAATAAATGGAGTGGAGGTGGACATTTTAAAGGCAGACTAACAGGTCTTTGAGGGTCAGAATTCTAGCTGATAGACAGGTGTTCAAATACTTATTTGCAGCTGTATCATACAAATAAATAGTTAAAAAAATCATACATTGTGATTTCTGGATTTTTTTTTTTAGATTATGTCTCTCACAGTGGACATGCACCTACGATGACAATTTCAGACCCCTCCATGATTTCTAAGTGGGAGAACTTGCAAAATAGCCGGGTGTTCAAATACTTATTTTCCTCACTGTATAACCATGATCTAATTTGACCTCACTTGCCGGAAGTTATGGCTGAGCTCAGAGATGATCACGTTCGTCTGTTAAGAGGTAAAATGATAGCATAAGTACTGCTCGGTTTCTCGCAGAAACTGATGGTTTCGCTAGATAAGACCCTTATTCATCATCTGGTATCGTTTAAAGCCCTTTGAAGCTGCACTGAAACTGTCATTTGGACCTTGAACCGTTTGGAGCCCACTGAAGTCCATTATATGGAGAAAAACCCTGGACTGTTTTCATCCAAAACCTTAATTTCTTTTCGACTGCAGAAAGAAAGACATGGACATCTTGGATGACATGGGGGTGAGTAAATTATCAGCAAAAGTTTATTTAAAAGTGAACTAATCCTTTAACATGATGGGATGTGTTAGGACAGGTCTAAGGATAGTATGAATGTGATATGTGCTTACTGAAGTGTAGAGGTAGCCCTCGCTGTTCATGCCTATGTAGAGTCCTGTCTTAGTGCTCTGGATGGCGACTATCCTCAGACCCACAGGAATCAAGTTGAACAGCACTGCAATTCAGAGAGAGAGAGAGAGAGAGAGAGAGAGAGAGAGAGAGAGAGAGAGAGAGAGAGAGAGAGAGAGAGAGAGAGAGAGAGAGAGATTTTAATCATCAGCATGGACAGTTTGAAAATTTGCAGTAATAAATGATGAACGATTTTCAATATCTCTTTTTTCAGCACATTATGAAGGATGAGAATTTCTCTTGGGTCACCTGAGGTGACACACACCCCTCCAAAACGGACAGTTTCAGCAGAACCCTCCTGAAATCACAGACCCCAGTGAAATGAGCTTTCAGATTCGGTGAGGCACTTTAAAGAGAAACGGTGAAATCTCCTTACACCTCGCCCTTTGTTCTACCATCACTCTGCCAGCCGTAGCCAACAGGATTCCCAGTGTTTCCTAAACTGGGATGCTAGCTCGCGGCGTGTGCATTCTGTTTGACACCGGGCGGTTGCACGAGCCTGCAGATGAGAGCGTGTCTATTTTGGTGTGGAGGGTTGACCGACGGGACCGTTGGTGAGAAACGTCTTGAGCGACATGTTGACTTTAGCAGTATTGACAAATGGCCCGTGGCAATGTCTCCACGGGAGCGATGCAGTTTTGAGGAGTCCCGTCCTAGTGTCGTGACAACCGCGGGCATGACAATGCAGACCTCATCTGAACCCCAAACCTTACAGACTTTAAGAAACGCTATGGAATGAAAAACACTGGAGAGCAGATCAATGACTGCATACGTAGAAATGAAGAGAAATAAAGGGAAGGGAAATTTTCTTTCACACCTAAGATTTAATGTATTTTCTAGCTGTGACAAATAACGCAACAACATGCACAAAGAATCAGTTTAATCCACAGCTTTAGAGGAGCTTCAATAGGTGTCGTGGGTGCCAGCGAAGCAGACAAAACAGTGGAATCCTTAGGCAAAACATTAAAATAAAATAAAATAAGATAAAATATAATAAAATAATAAAATAAAATAAATAAAATAAAATAAAATAAAATAAAATAAAATAAAATAAAATAAAATAAAATAAAATAAAATAAAATAAAATAAAATAAAATAAAATACATGAAATTAAATGAAATAATGAAAATTAAATTAAATTAAATTAAATTAAATTAAATTAAATTAACATAACATAACATAACATAACATAACATAAACAATTAATAAATAATACAATTAAATAAATAAATGATATAAAATAAAAATAAAATAATAAATAAAATAAACATAACATAAAATAAAAAATAAATAAATGAAATAAAATAAAAATAAATAAATACAAATAAAATAAATGAAACGAAATAATGAAATGAAAAAATAATAGTAATAAATACAATAAACATAACAACATAACATAACATAAAATAATAATAAAAAATAAAAATGAAATACAATAAAATAAAAATAAATAAATAAATAAAAAATAAAATAAATGAAATAATGAAAAATAAAATAAATAAAATAAATAAAATAAATAAAATAAATAAAATAAATAAAATAAATAAAATAAATAAAATAAATAAAATAAATAAAATAAAATAAATAAATACATGAAATGAAATAATTAAAAGAAAAATTAAGTTAAATTAAATAAATAAACATACCATAACATAAAAAAAATAATGATACAATTAAATAAATAAATTATATAAAATAAAAACCTAAATAATACATAAAATAATAATAAAAAAATAAAAAAATTGAATTAAATTAAAATAAATAAATACAAAATAAAATAAACGAAATAATGAAATAAAATGAAAAATAAAAAAATAAAATAAAATGAAAAATAAAATAAAATAAAATAAAAAATAAAATAAATTATGAAATTAAATTAAATAACCTCTGCTTCAATATGTTTGGGTGCCAGCAAAGCAGACAAAACGGTAGAATGCTTAGTGAAAATTAAAAATAAGATAAACTTTTGTGGAGCTTCGTCATTGGTGCCAGCAAAGCAGAAAAGACAATGGAATAGTTATATTTTTAGCTAAATAAAATACAATAAATCAAATAAATCAAAACACTTTCCTAAGGTTTCTAAAACAAAAGTGGATCCATAACCACTCTGAGTGTTGTGAAAGCTTTTTTGAAATTCACTGCATGCTACTAACAATAAAAAATAAGCTAACTAAAGGGGGGGGGGAATCTTTTAAATATATAATTATAAATGTGTAAATCTAGTAAAAGTGAGCAGACTTTTGTAAGCGTTATACAACTAGACGAGTATATACTGTAGATGAATTCAAAGCAAAGACGCATGGATTAAAAGCCACAAAATTGTCTGAAAATCAGCATCAAATGTACTGATGACAGCTGCACTAACTTTACCGAGCTCCGAATCCATTAATGATAATGAATCACCCTGAGACATTAGACAACATTTGTTCACCATCATGATGAAATGAGTTACTGCTAGAAGAAGCGTTCCATCATCAGGTTATGCACTGGCCTCTGTGTGTTTGTGTGTTTATATGCGGTGTCTTGTCACCCCAAAGCATAACTACTAAGACTGACTGTCAGTCTTTATTTATTGCCTTGGTGACTTTTGGAGAAAAAAAGACGTGGATGACAACCTAAGGTCTGCCTTTGTCAAAGTCCGTCTGTGCTCGGCATTATGGGATATGGGTCAGGGCACAAAACTTGCCTGTCATTCATCCTCTCTCTCTATTATAGAGAAGCATTTCTTTCTTTTTTCAATATGCCTCAGCACATTGTGTTAGTACACTGTCAACAGCTCTGACGTCTCGCTGTCTGTTAAAGACCTTCAGAGTTTCTCGCTTTTCTTTTTTTCCCTTTCTTCTCCCTCCCTCCTGGGCGGGTTGAAGGAAAGTCATTAAATGTTGGCATAACATTGTTAAAACTTTGTGAGTGTTTAAGTGTTCTTAAGGGGGCAATGCTGAGGAAATGATATCTGCTGTAAGTATGTTTCATCTCTAGTTGACCATATTCGCCAGATGCTTCAAAATAAAATGTCTGTCACCAGATGGACATTTATAGGATGAAAGTACTAATTCCATAATTACTAAACTAATTCCATAGTTCTTTTCCATTTGTTTAACCTTTCTTTCAGTTATTATAGTATTTTTTCTGTCTAGACGCTGGCAGCACACCATCTTTTCTTTCTCACCGCTGTCTTGTTCTCTTTGGTTAACCTTTTCTGTGTGCCAAAAAAAGATGCCAGAATCTTGCTCTTTTAGAATCCCTCTCTTTATCTCCCTCTCGCCAAACACACTGCAGATAAATACAGTTGTCACTCTTCTTCTGAGAGCTTCATACTGAAGTATTAATATAAATCTATTAACAAAAAAATACATAAAATCTGTATAATACACTCTTAAAATGCTGGGTTGTTTCAACCCATGTTTGGGCCAAATATGGACAAACCAAATTGTCTGTTTTAAAAATTACTTTTTTTAATTTTTATTTGACCAAAACATGGGTCAAAACAACCCAGCACAACCAGTGTAGCCTGGGTGTATTCTGCTCACCAAGGCTGCATTTATTAGCTTAAAAGCACAGTAACAGTGTTGTAGTACTCTGACTCGGTCTCGAGACTATATTTGAATGGTCTTGGTCTTGTCATGGACTCGTGTGCATTTGGACTCGGAATTGACTCGTACTCGAACATATTAGGAATTGGACTTATTCCCGAGTCCACTCGAGTCCCATTTAAAATATGTCATGATTATTACTGTACATTAATGTTTCTTTAAATTGATGTTTGATTGACACGTCCAATGATTGGTGATTTTCTTGTGTGCAACTGTGCATGACTTGAGACGTTAGTGCAAAGACTCCCGCCAGGTTCTCTTCCACACCCGTGACTCGATTCTATTTTACAGTGTCCACCTGCCATCAACCTGTAGTGATCCCACTATCCAGAAAGTCACATTGCTACATTATTTCTCTTCTATTGTCTTTTTATTGGTTTTGGTATTTAACACAATATGAAAATAAAATAAATAAATAAAAAATAAAACAACAACAACATTAGATACAATTAGTAGCAGATGATAGAATAATTGAAGTCATAATAATAAATATATGTAAATAAATAATACCTGTAGAAATTACATTGGGGAAAAAAAACAAAAACAAACAGGAGTGCCGTTCCAACTATGGTCAAAAGTATGGTCGTACACTACATTATTTCTCAACTGTGTTATTTTAATATATTTTCTGTTTACAAAGTAGGACAAAAATGTCACAGAGAAAACCAAATCTTGTTTAATTAAATAATAAAATGAATACAGATACGATGACTGCTGACAGTCTCAACACTGACATCTTCCCCCAAAAATGTCTGACAGAAGACATCCGCCCTCTCTCCCTCCGGCACATTCACACTTTTGCATTAAAAAGACAGCAATTTTTCTGCAGTAACTCTTGTGCACGCCCTCCGTAACTAAAAAGTTGAGTTCTAATGTTGTTTGTGGATTTTCTCTGGTCTCGGTCTCGACTCGGACTCAACCCTCTCTGAACTCTGTCTCGACTCGGACTCAACCCTCTCTGAACTCAGTCTTGACTCAGACTCAACCCTCTCTGAACTCGGTCTCGACTCGGACTCAACCCTCTCTGAACTCAGTCTTGACTCAGACTCAACCCTCTCTGAACTCGGTCTCGACTCGGACTCAACCCTCTCTGAACTCGGTCTAGACTCTGACTCAACCCTCTCTGAACTCGGTCTAGACTCTGACTCAACCCTCTCTGAACTCGGTCTAGACTCTGACTCAACCCTCTCTGAACTCGGTCTAGACTCTGACTCAACCCTCTCTGAACTCTGTTTCGACTCGGACTCAACCCTCTCTGAACTCGGTCTCGACTCGGACTCAACCCTCTCTGAACTCGGTCTCGACTCGGACTCAACCCTCTCTGAACTCGGTCTAGACTCTGACTCAACCCTCTCTGAACTCGGTCTAGACTCTGACTCAACCCTCTCTGAACTCGGTCTAGACTCTGACTCAACCCTCTCTGAACTCGGTCTAGACTGACTCAACCCTCTCTGAACTCTGTTTCGACTCGGACTCAACCCTCTCTGAACTCGGTCTCGACTCGGACTCAACCCTCTCTGAACTCTGTCTCGACTCGGACTCAACCCTCTCTGAACTCGGTCTCGACTCGGACTCAACCCTCTCTGAACTCAGTCTCGACTCTGACTCAACCCTCTCTGAACTCGGTCTAGACTCGGACTCAACACTCTCTGAACTCTGTCTCGACTCGGACTCAACCCTCTCTGAACTCTGTCTCGACTCGGACTCAACCCTCTCTGAACTCGGTCTAGACTCTGACTCAACCCTCTCTGAACTCGGTCTAGACTCTGACTCAACCCTCTCTGAACTCTGTTTCGACTCGGACTCAACCCTCTCTGAACTCGGTCTCGACTCGGACTCAACCCTCTCTGAACTCTGTCTCGACTCTGACTCAACCCTCTCTGAACTCTGTTTCGACTCGGACTCAACCCTCTCTGAACTCGGTCTCGACTCGGACTCAACCCTCTCTGAACTCGGTCTCGACTCGGACTCAACCCTCTCTGAACTCGGTCTAGACTCTGACTCAACCCTCTCTGAACTCGGTCTAGACTCTGACTCAACCCTCTCTGAACTCGGTCTAGACTCTGACTCAACCCTCTCTGAACTCGGTCTAGACTCTGACTCAACCCTCTCTGAACTCTGTTTCGACTCGGACTCAACCCTCTCTGAACTCGGTCTCGACTCGGACTCAACCCTCTCTGAACTCTGTCTCGACTCGGACTCAACCCTCTCTGAACTCGGTCTCGACTCGGACTCAACCCTCTCTGAACTCAGTCTCGACTCTGACTCAACCCTCTCTGAACTCGGTCTAGACTCGGACTCAACACTCTCTGAACTCTGTCTCGACTCGGACTCAACCCTCTCTGAACTCTGTCTCGACTCGGACTCAACCCTCTCTGAACTCGGTCTAGACTCTGACTCAACCCTCTCTGAACTCGGTCTAGACTCTGACTCAACCCTCTCTGAACTCTGTTTCGACTCGGACTCAACCCTCTCTGAACTCGGTCTCGACTCGGACTCAACCCTCTCTGAACTCTGTCTCGACTCGGACTCAACCCTCTCTGAACTCAGTCTTGACTCAGACTCAACCCTCTCTGAACTCGGTCTCGACTCGGACTCAACCCTCTCTGAACTCAGTCTTGACTCAGACTCAACCCTCTCTGAACTCGGTCTCGACTCGGACTCAACCCTCTCTGAACTCGGTCTAGACTCTGACTCAACCCTCTCTGAACTCGGTCTAGACTCTGACTCAACCCTCTCTGAACTCGGTCTAGACTCTGACTCAACCCTCTCTGAACTCGGTCTAGACTCTGACTCAACCCTCTCTGAACTCTGTTTCGACTCGGACTCAACCCTCTCTGAACTCGGTCTCGACTCGGACTCAACCCTCTCTGAACTCGGTCTCGACTCGGACTCAACCCTCTCTGAACTCGGTCTAGACTCTGACTCAACCCTCTCTGAACTCGGTCTAGACTCTGACTCAACCCTCTCTGAACTCGGTCTAGACTCTGACTCAACCCTCTCTGAACTCGGTCTAGACTCTGACTCAACCCTCTCTGAACTCTGTTTCGACTCGGACTCAACCCTCTCTGAACTCGGTCTCGACTCGGACTCAACCCTCTCTGAACTCTGTCTCGACTCGGACTCAACCCTCTCTGAACTCGGTCTCGACTCGGACTCAACCCTCTCTGAACTCAGTCTCGACTCTGACTCAACCCTCTCTGAACGCGGTCTAGACTCGGACTCAACACTCTCTGAACTCTGTCTCGACTCGGACTCAACCCTCTCTGAACTCTGTCTCGACTCGGACTCAACCCTCTCTGAACTCGGTCTAGACTCTGACTCAACCCTCTCTGAACTCGGTCTAGACTCTGACTCAACCCTCTCTGAACTCTGTTTCGACTCGGACTCAACCCTCTCTGAACTCGGTCTCGACTCGGACTCAACCCTCTCTGAACTCGGTCTCGACTCGGACTCAACCCTCTCTGAACTCAGTCTCGACTCTGACTCAACCCTCTCTGAACTCGGTCTAGACTCGGACTCAACACTCTCTGAACTCTGTCTCGACTCGGACTCAACCCTCTCTGAACTCTGTCTAGACTCGGACTCAACCCTCTCTGAACTCGGTCTCGACTCGGACTCAACCCTCTCTGAACTCAGTCTCGACTCTGACTCAACCCTCTCTGAACTCGGTCTAGACTCGGACTCAACACTCTCTGAACTCTGTCTCGACTCGGACTCAACCCTCTCTGAACTCTGTCTAGACTCGGACTCAACACTCTCTGAACTCTGTCTCGACTCGGACTCAACCCTCTCTGAACTCGGTCTAGACTCGGACTCAACACTCTCTGAACTCTGTCTCGACTCGGACTCAACCCTCTCTGAACTCGGTCTAGACTCGGACTCAACCCTCTCTGAACTCGGTCTAGACTCGGACTCAACCCTCTCTGAACTCGGTCTCGACTCGGACTCAACCCTCTCTGAACTCGGTCTAGACTCGGACTCAACCCTCTCTGAACTCGGTCTAGACTCGGACTCAACCCTCTCTGAACTCGGTCTTGACTCGGACTCAACCCTCTCTGAACTCGGTCTAGACTCGGACTCAACCCTCTCTGAACTCGGTCTCGACTCGGACTCAACCCTCTCTGAACTCGGTTTCGACTCGGACTCAACCCTCTCTGAACTCGGTCTCGACTCGGACTCAACCCTCTCTGAACTCTGTTTCGACTCGGACTCAACCCTCTCTGAACTCGGTCTAGACTCGGACTCAACCCTCTCTGAACTCGGTCTCGACTCAGACTCAACCCTCTCTGAACTCGGTTTCGACTCGGACTCAACCCTCTCTGAACTCGGTCTCGACTCGGACTCAACACTCTCTGAACTCGGTCTCGACTCGGACTCAACCCTCTCTGAACTCGGTCTCGACTCGGACTCAACCCTCTCTGAACTCGGTCTCGACTCGGACTCAACCCTCTCTGAACTCGGTCTCGGACTCAACCCTTTTTGAACTCGGACTCAACCCTCTCTGAACTCAGTCTCGGCTCGGACTCAACCCTCTCTGAACTCGGTCTCGACTCGGACTTGAATGAGCTGGTCTCAACTACAACACTGCACAGTAAAACAGTAATACTGTGAAATATTACTACAATTTAAAAAAACTTTGTTTCTATTTTAATATATTTAAAAAGATAAGATTTATTTGTGATCCTTCCAAAATGCTGATTTGATGCTCAGAAAAATATTTTTTGTTTGGATCCAGCTCTGCCTTTGTTTTTGAGTTCAGCCAGCGTTACAGAAGACTCGACCACAATGGATACAGTAATTAGTTTAATTTGGCTCCAACAAGGCAACCGTACCCTCGAGGACCCCACCAAAGACTTTTGGGATATTGCCTGCCTCACAGACTTCCCAAACTTCCCCCTCATTGACTTTTACTGCCAGAGACTCAATAACCTCTACCAACCCATACTCATTCGTGATGGTCCTCGGGGGTCGCTGGTGGAATTCCTGGACTATGCTGCCCTTCAGATAAGTGGTTCATCTTATACTGTGGGGGTAGTAGAGGAGGATTTTAACATGGCCGCAATGCCAGAATCTCCAGCTGTCATGGTCGCCACGCCAGAGTCTATTCATGTCATGGCCGCCATGCCAGAGCCTTTGCACGTCATGGCTGCCAAGCCAGAGCCTCTTCACATCATTGACGCCTCATCAAAGTCTTCAGCTGGAATGGACGCCACGTCAAAGTCTTCAGCTGTCATGGACGCCATGTCAAAGTCTTCAGCTGTCATGGACGCCACGTCAAAGTCTTCAGCTGTCATGGACGCCACGTCAGTGTTTCCGGCCGCCATGAACGTTGCATCTGAAGCTACCAAGGTAGTCCCCAGGCATCTGAAACTGGCTTCCAGTGTGGCAGATTCCCAGCTGATGTCAACGCGAACAGCCGGCATCCCAAGACAAGCACCATCTGGCCCACCGGCCTCAGCATTCTCAAGCCTGCCGTCCCAGCCTGTCCCAGAGGTTGTACACTTGTCCTCAGTACTCTCTGTAAAGGTGGCAGTCATTTTGTGTGTTTGGGCTCTCCAGTCCATGAGTCTTCTCCAGAGCCCACTCCTGTCCCAGAGCTCAGTCCTGAGTTGGTTCCAGTCCATGAGTCCTCTCCAGAGCCCACTCCTGCCCCAGAGCTCAGTCCTGAGTTGGTTCCAGTCCATGAGTCCTTTCCAGAGCCCACTCCTGTCCCAGAACTCAGTCCTGAGTTGGTTCCAGTCCATGAGTCCTCTCCAGAGCCCACTCCTGTCCCAAAGCTCAGTCCTGAGTTGGTTCCAGTCTGTGAGCTCCCTGTCTGCCCTGATACGACCACCAAGGTTGTCCCTTCCTGTTTGCCCTGGTACGACCACAGAGGTCATCCCTGAACTTCCTGTCTATCCTGATACAACCACAGAGGTTGTCTGGGAACTTCCTGTCAGCCCTGTTATGGCTATGGAGGCTATAACCGAACACTCTACCTTTTTTGATATGGCCTTTTGATCCCGTTTCTAGTTTGTTTCCATAGTTACTCACTGGCTAATATATAAGTCCCAGCTGTTCCTTGTTTAGTTGCTCATCATCTTGTGTATTTAAACCCTCAGTTTGTTTGGTGTCTTTGGTTTACAAAGCTGTCAAATTCTTTACTCAAGTTCTGTCAACTGTTGCACATGTTAGATATAGTGTCACAATTACCTTTTTATTTTTTCACTCTGAGATTGAGACAGAATTCCATCCACACAAAGCACAATAATGTAGGGGAATCTCTCCTGTGTTTAAATGTTATGACTCCTAAACTTTGCAGTGCCTGTGTGTCCTCTGTGAAGACCTTTACCAAAGTCAGAGTACAATTTTAATTATTATTTTCTTTACTTGAAGACATTCAGTATATGAGAAGGTGAGGCAGAAAAGTAGAAAAAATGCTGTAATAAGGAAAGATTTAGTTGCAAAGAAACCAATTCCACCTGACTCTCTCTCTCTTTTCTTTTCAAGTGTATGTACTTGAGCAGGGGTGAAATGCACGATCAGCTCAAGATGTTCATTGGCTGAGTGTGAAATACACACACACACACACACACACAGCAAGAGTCTCATCATTCCTGTCCCATTTTGCTCATCAAGACATTACATAATCAACTTGTAAGTGAAGATTAAAATGAAAGAAGGACTGCCAGTAGACCAGGCAAGGGGGCACACACTCTGTGATGAAACACCTATCACTGTCATACCAGCTGTTCTTCTGGCTTTGCTGGGAACTGCCGGGACAAGCACTGTGCCATCTGGGGATTGGTACTAATCTGTGTAAAACTCAGAAATTTGCTTGAAGAAATTACAGAGGCTATATGTAAGACTTTTCAAGTATTAATCACTGTTATTGCCAATGTGTGAACAGCTTTTAATGACAATTCCTAGGTTGTCTATGAAATACTGTAGACTGATTTTTATGGACGCTTTTTTTTTTTTACAGGAAAGTCAAAAGAATGTAACGTTTCGGCTCCCGAGAGCCTCTCTTCCGTTCTGTGACACATGAAGCGAATGCTTATTCACTGTTCAGGATAATGCTGAAAGAGTCATCCTGTACTGTAATGCCAATGTGTCATTCAAACTATAGTCTCACATAGCCAGATCTGAATACTCTAGTCTCAAAAATACGTAATAATCAAATTAATTGGACGCATCTGGATGTTCGTTAACAGCATGTCGCTGCAAAGGTATTTCCAACTTCTTTTACTTCCAAGCAACTTGCCGTGAGAATATCAGGGCATTAAATCACGTTCAGTCAACACATTAATTTGCTGGCTGCAGTTCACTTAAAGGCCACTGTGTCGCTAATAACAAGGGTTTATGAATTCTTCAAGAAAAATGTAAGATATACCTTAAAGTAGATGAATTGGAAAACATGAACTCTAACTAACCTTAGTTACTAACCTTCTCATTCTTTGCTGCTCAACTTGTGACCTGCAAGGGGCTGCAATAAACTTTGAAAAATTAGACTTCAGTTGTTTTCATTAGTTTGGATGAAAATTACAGGGCATGTTTGCAAGAGTTTATGTGTGCAAACCATAGACTGTAAAAAAATATGGACGTGACGTCAAAATTCACCCCTCTCACAGTTGTCATGAAGGGCAAAATTAGCAATATAGACCAAAACCAAAATTTGTAACAGTCATGTTTTTTTCTGCTGTAAAGTTGGGCATTTTAACATGGAGCTCAATGAGATTCTGCTCCCTTCTGGAGCCTAGTGGCCAGTCGATGAAATGCAGTTGAAGTCACTTCTGTATTGGCTTCAAGAGAAACTGCGGGAGGTTGCCGCTTGGTGCAAACTGACTTTTATGAAGGCTTCCAGGCAAGTCGGGTTCTGAGGCGAGTATAAAGATCAGAGAGGTGCCTGATGGGAAGGCTGTGCAATCTTAAAAATAAAGGTTCCCATGGAACCTACCATGGAAGTTTCCAAAGCCATTCCTTCAGGGTCTATCAGGATGGACCAGAGCATTACAGTCAATTGTTTGTATATGAATCAGAGCATGTTAATTATTTATTCTCTCTCCATGCTGATTTGGCAGTTTTTGGGTCTGATTAGCATACGCCGCAGTGTGGTGCATAAAGAGCAGCTTTACAGAGACCCCCTCAGTGCTAATGAGAGGGCAAACCTCTAACACCTGACCTCAGTCAAAGAGACAGACAGACAGAGAGAGAGAAGGAGAGAGAGAAGGGATGTGTGTAGCAGAGATCTGTCAGCTGAGCTTGTCAACGCTCTCTGCACTTTCTCGACCCTGTAGCACAGCAAATGTGAACACACACACTAAGCACACATCCTCTGACTCAAACTGATTCTCTCTCATCAAGATAACTTCAGCAAAGATCAACTGAGCCTAAAAAATTACATCAGGATTCAAATGGGCGAGACATGCAAGTATCATTAGTTGATACATTATCTGCTGGTTTCACAGACGAGGCTTAAGCCTAATCCCAGACTCAAATTGAGCTGTTTTAACTGAAAGTGACTTGCACTGGTATATTTTAAAATATTTCAGTGGCATTGTTTTGTCTCAAGATGCACACCAGCAACATTTATAAAATCCCCTTGGGATAAGGCCTAATCCTGGTTTAATCTAAACCCTGTCTGTGAAACTCTGAACTCGGTCTCGACTCGGACTCAACCCTCTCTGAACTAAGTGTCCCCTACCCTTTGTAAAGAAGGCATTAGAACTAAAAACTGATGTTTTGCTCAAGGCTGTTGATCTGCTGAATTTCAAAAAATGCTGTAACTAAGCTCTCTAAACTGCATGCATGTAGTGTGCATGTTAGATTAGTCCAAGTGTTTAGTCTAATTAATAAAGTCTTGTTCTTGTCACATGTAAAGTTGCTTGTGGTTCGTGCTCATATACTGGAGTCCCAGAGCCTGCAGTTTTTGGCCACATGCTCTGAATACTGTACAGTAAGAAAGATATTTCCCACACCCCGGACAAAATTAATACATTTAATTTCTTAGAATTAAATAACAAATTAACACAGAGTGTCCACTGGACAAACTGGTTAATAGATTGTGGTATTAAGGGATTAGTTCACTTTTTTAAATGATAATTACCCCATGATTTACTCACCCTCAAGACATCCTAAGTGTATATACTCCACATGGCTCCAGGGGTTAATAAAGGCCTTATGAAGTTAATCAATGGGGCTGAGCTAGATTTTACACACAGACACATGCACACACACACGCGCGCACACACACACACACACACACACACACGCGCGCTCGTAAGAATTCTGAAATCCTATTGATGAACCATTGCAGATATGTTTCAGTGTTGTTTGTCCATACAATGAAAATCAATGAGGTCAAATGTTAATTTGTACCCCTTTAACTTTTACTCAGTTGACCAAAAAATACAGAAACATTATACAGACATTATACATTAAACAAACTCTATGTACAGTGGAGAGAACAAGTATTTGATGCACTGCCAATTTTGCAGGTTTGCCCACTTACAAAGCATGTAGAAGTCTGTCATTTTTTATCATAGGTACTCTTCAACTGTGAGTGACGGAATCAAAAACAAAAATCCAGAAAATCACATTGTATGATTTTTAAGTAATTAATTAGCATTTATTTGCATGATATAAGTTTTTGATACATCAGAAAAGCAGAACTTAATATTTGGTACAGAAACCTTTGTTTGCAATTACAGAGATCATACGTTTCCTGTAGTTCTTGACCAGGTTTGCACACACTGGAGCAGGGATTGTGGCCCACTCCTCCATACAGACCTTCTCCAGATCCTTCAGGTTTCAGGGCTGTCACTGGGCAATACGGACTTTCAGCTCCCTCCAAAGATTCTCTATTGGGTTCAGGTCTGGAGACTGGCTAGGCCACGCCAGAACCTTGAGATGCTTCTTACGGAGCCACTCCTTAGTTGGCCTGGCTGTGTGTTTCGGGTCGTTGTCATGCTGGAAGACCCAGCCACGACCCATCTTCAATGCTCTAACTGAGGGAAGGAGGTTGTTGGCCAAGATATCGTGATACAATCCATCCTCCCCTCAATACGGTGCAGTCGTCCTGTCCCCTTTGCAGAAAAGCATCCCCAAAGAATGATGTTTCCACCTCCATGCTTCACGGTTGGGATGGTGTTCTTGGGGTTGTACTCGTCCTTCTTCTTCCTCCAAACACAGCGAGTGGAGCTCTATTTTTGTCTCATCAGACCTCATGACCTTCTCCCATTCCTCCTCTGGATCATCCAGGTGGTCATTGGCAAACTTCAGACGGGCCTGGACATGCGCTGGCTTGAGCAGGGGGACTTTGCGTGCGCTGCAGGATTTTAATCCATGACGGCGTAGTGTGTTACTAATGGTTTTCTTTGAGACTGTGGTCCCAGTTCTCTTCAGGTCATTGACCAGGTCCTGCCGTGTAGTTCTGGGCTGATCCCTCACCTTCCTCATGACTGACATAACAGATTTGTCTCTGGAAGGTTTTCAAGATGTCTGTAAAAAGTGGGAAAACCTTGTGGGATTGGACTGTTTTGTTTTGCTTATTACGTTCCTATATTAAAAAGACATTACAGGGCATCTGTTTGGCTGTGCTCAGAAATGCGTCCCATGAGGGGAACATGTAAATTATGAGGAGACTGCTGCGTATTTTAGGAGAGTTTATACTGTACATTAGGATTGGAACATTAAGTACATTAGTAAATAAATTGTAATAGATGATATCTCTTTAATATATGAAATTATACTCTTCTGCTCCAAGAGTAAGCCTGCTTTCTGAGAACTTTTGTTGCCTAACACTTCACACATTTTCTCTTGAGAAAAAGAGCAGAGTCATCTCACATGTGCTAGAGTTTCTAAAGGGACGTGATCAATGTCTCAAACTGTGCTGAGCTTTTCCCAGATGCCAAGACTGCAATATAATGTTAGTGGTGTTCCTGAATATGAAATTAATTGAGCTAAATTACAATTTGAATGTAAAGGAGTAGAATTAAAATGCGCTGGCTTGAGCAGGGGGACTTTGCGTGCGCTGCAGGATTTTAATCCATGACGGCGTAGTGTGTTACTAATGGTTTTCTTTGAGACTGTGGTCCCAGTTCTCTTCAGGTCATTGACCAGGTCCTGCCGTGTAGTTCTGGGCTGATCCCTCACCTTCCTCATGATCATTGATGCCCCAGAGGTGAGATCTTGCATGGTGTCCCAGACCGAGGGAGATTGACCGTCATCTTGAACTTCTTCCATTTTCTAATAATTGCGCCAAAAGTTGTTGGCTTCTCACCAAGCTGCTTGCCTATTGTCCTTTAGCCCATCCCAGCCTTGTGCAGGTCTACAATTTTATCCCTGATATCCTTACATAGCTCTCTGGTCTTGGCCATTGTGGAGAGGTTGGAGTCTGTTTGATTGAGTGTGTGGACAGGTGTCTTTTATACAGGTAACGAGTTCAGACAGGTGCAGTTAATACAGGTAATGAGTGGAGAACAGGAGGGCTTCTTAAAGAAAAAATAACAGGTCTGTGAGAGCCGGAATCCTTACTGGTTTGTAGATGATCAAATACTTATGTCATGCAATAAAATGCAAATTAATTATTTAAAAATCATACAGTGTGATTTTCTGGATTTTTTCTCTACATGCATTGTAAGTAAGAAAAACTGCAAAATCGGAAGTGTATCAAATACTTGTTCTCCCCACTGTAGGAGAAAGTCATACATGAAGCCTCTCTTTATAAGGTTTAGCAACTGGCAAATCCTGAACCACATGCAGCATATCACTAGAATAGGTTTGGTCCTAATTTAAGGAAACAAAGTAAACTGTACGTCAGTTAACATAGCAATTTCACCTTTCTCTCACCTCAGTGCACAATCCATATATAATAACCATAAAGGCTAGACAGCAATCACACAGCTCTGCCGCTTGCTTTCTCTTTCTTTCACCTTTTAAGAAGCTCTATAAAAAGTTATTTAACTTTGTCTCCAACACCATCCACACAGCTGTTCCCAGATGGTTCCCCTCTGTCAAACCCACTGCAGCGAACACACACTTACACAACATCTGACACACACCGAATCAACCGTCAAGGCACTGTTAAATGACTTTTATGCAAGATTTATGCGTGGATAGAAACACTTGCGAAAATCCTTTTTATCGACTGACATAACAGATTTGTCTCTGGAAGGTTTTCAAGATGTCTGTAAAAAGTGGGAAAACCTTGTGGGATTGGACTGTTTTGTTTTGCTTATTACGTTCCTATATTAAAAAGACATTACAGGGCATCTGTTTGGCTGTGCTCAGAAATGCGTCCCATGAGGGGAACATGTAAATTATGAGGAGACTGCTGCGTATTTTAGGAGAGTTTATACTGTACATTAGGATTGGAACATTAAGTACATTAGTAAATAAATTGTAATAGATGATATCTCTTTAATATATGAAATTATACTCTTCTGCTCCAAGAGTAAGCCTGCTTTCTGAGAACTTTTGTTGCCTAACACTTCACACATTTTCTCTTGAGAAAAAGAGCAGAGTCATCTCACATGTGCTAGAGTTTCTAAAGGGACGTGATCAATGTCTCAAACTGTGCTGAGCTTTTCCCAGATGCCAAGACTGCAATATAATGTTAGTGGTGTTCCTGAATATGAAATTAATTGAGCTAAATTACAATTTGAATGTAAAGGAGTAGAATTAAAACTGATTGAAAATCAAAGAAACGTTTCTGTTGTCAAGACAGTGTTGAATTTAAGCATTTGAAAATAAATATTTTAAAAAGGGGTTGCAAAAAGATGGATGGAACAACAGAACAATAGATCGAACGACAGACAGACGGACAGACAGATTGATGGATGGATGGATGGATGAATGGAACAACAGAACGATAGATCGAACGACAGACAGATAGATGATGGATGGATGGAACAACAGAACGATAGATCGCACGACAGACAGATAGATGATGGATGGATGGAACAACAGAACGATAGATCGAACAATAGACAGATGGATGGATGGAACAACAGAACGATAGATCGAACGATAGACAGATGGATGGATGGAACAACAGAACGATAGATCGAACGATAGACAGATGGATGGATGGAACAACAGAACGATTGATCGAACGATAGACAGATGGATGGATGGAACAACAGAACGATAGATCGAACGATAGACAGATGGATGGATGGAACAACTGAACGATAGATCGAACGATAGACAGATGGATGGATGGATGGATGGAACAACAGAACGATAAATCGAAAGACAGACAGACAGACAGATGGATGAATGGATGCATGGATGGATGGATAGGTGAATGAATGGATGGATGGAACAAAAGAATGATAGATTGAACGACAGACAGACAGATAGATGAATGGATGGTTGATGAATGGATGGATGGATGGATGGATGGATGGATGGATGGAACAACAGAATGATAGCTCGAATGACAGACAGATAGATGTATGAATGGATGGATTGAACAACAGAATGATAGATCAAACAAAAGACAGACAGATGATGGATGGATGGATGGAACGACAGAACGATAGATTGAAAGACAGACAGATAGATGAATGGATGGATGATGAATGGATAGATGAATGAATGGATGGAACAACAGTACTATAGATCAAACGACAGACTAGTGTTGTTTTCGTCAACGAAAAGTATGACTAAATATCGTCGTCAACGAACCTTTATAACGTGACGAAAACGAGACGAGACGCAACGTAAATGCTGGTCATGTGACGATGACGAATAAAAACGAGACTAAATGTGGTTCACAAAATAAAAACTATGCAAAAATGTCTCTTCATTTTCGTTGACGAAAATGAGACGAGACGAAAAGTCGCGTTTTTATTATTATTTTGCAGTATTTCTGTGCGTCTCATTCAGGGGCTGCATCAGGGCGCACTGCGCAGACGCAGGTGACATCACTCTCTTCAAGCCCCACTCGCGCGGCGTTTTAGAAGATTTAGCTCCGGTGAGTGAACGAGACCGATGGCCGGGCAGTCGGGTTCGTAAGCACTATTCGGACGGTAATTGTTTGTCCAGCGGTCGTGAGGTGTCTTTATCATTTACAGGGGCTAGTCAGTGATTTTATTGTCGTCTTAATCCAGAATATCAGTGTTTTTCTCCCACCACCCGTGTAAAATTCTCCGGCCGAATTACCTAACTTAACGTTACTGTTTGACAAACACCAAGGTCGTGTGGTACCTTCTGAATCCACATCTCTGAGTTTTCAATAATATATAACTTCAGAATTCACTGTTTATATCCTTTTTGGCCACTGCAGAGCACCGTGTGGTTGATAAAACGGGTGTTGTGGAAAAAGATGGGGAGAAATGTGGCCACAAAAATCACAGGAAAAAACAACACGAACCTTAAGAGACATCTCAATGTTTTTATTTATTTTATTTAAATGTATGTGTGTGTACTTCTAACATGTTTAGTTGGTAAAATAAATATGTTGTAACTTCAAATCAGAGCGTCTTCCGTGTCTGGAATGGATGTATTCTTGAGTCTATAAGGTAACAATAATATAATAAGATAACATTGTTTGAAATGGGTTTGCTAAAAGAAGATTTTTGTTTTGTCTATAATATGTACTTATACTATATTGACTGGGTTAAATAGAATTGCATTACTAAAAAGAGGCTAAAATACAATTTTCATTGACTAAAACTTGACTAAAATGTCATCAGTTATCATCGACTAAAACTAGACGAAAATAGTCATAGATAATTCTGACTAAAATAAGACTAAAATGCTCAGACTTTTAGTCGACTAAAACTTGACTAGACTAAAAAGAGTATGACTATGACTAAAACTAATAAAAACTAAAATGACAGCTTGACACAAAGACTAGACTAAAACTAAAATTAAAACAGGCCGCCAAAAACAACACTACGACAGACAGACAGATAGATAGATGGACGGAAGGAACAACAGAACGATAGATTGAACGACAGACAGATAGATGAATGGATGGATGATGAATGGATAGATGAATGAATGGATGGAAGAACAGAATGATAGATCGAACAACAGACAGACAAATGTATGAATGGATGGATTGAACAACAGAATGATAGATCAAACAAAAGACAGACAGACAGACAGACAGACAGATGATGGATGGATGGATGGATTGAACAACAGAATGATAGATCAAACAAAAGACAGACAGATAGATGGATGGACGGATGGAAAAACAGAATGATAGATCAAACGAAAGATAGACAGACAGATGATGGATGGATGGATGCAACAATAGAATGATAGATCAAACAAAAGACTGACAGACGGATAGAAGGATGGATGGATGGATGGATGGAACAACAGAATGATAGATCGAATGACAGACAGATAGATGATGGATAGATGGACAGATAGATGGATGGATGGATGGATGGATGGACGGACGGATGGAACAACAGAACGATAGATCGAATGACAAACAGACAGACAGATAGATGATGGATAGATGGACAGATAGATGGATGGATGGATGGATGGACGGACGGACGGATGGAACAACAGAACGATAGATCGAATGACAAACAGACAGACAGATAGATGGATGGATGGATGGATGGATGGACAGACAGTTACAATTCAGTAAATTCATTTATAAATCAAATTCCAATTCAACTTTCTCTGGGTGTGGCTAATTCAATTCAAACTCACATTCATGAATTGAAAGTGAGCCAATTCTTCAGTTCTAAACTTTGCAAAAACCAGCTCTTGATTTTGTCTCCTGGGCTTTGATAGTGTAACCTCTGAATGAAATGATTCTCCGGAACACAGGAGAAAAGGACATTGCCCATACAGTATCTGGCTGATGTGGATGCTGGTCTACTGCTGTGAGGAGGGCAAGGTATTCTACTCCACAGGAAGAGACACAGACAGAAAGAGAGAGATAGACCTGGCACACTTTGATGTTTGTTTCCCATTATAATCTGTGGGATGTAATGTGATAGTGAGTTCAGGTAAGGTTAACCGGATTTTTTAAAGCTCTTAAAACATGTGTTCAAAAAGGATTGGAGCGCACGCACAGATGCACACACCCACGTATCTACAAGCACACACTTACAGAAGGAGCTGCTTTCGTCCTTTGTGCCATCCAAGGTGCCATCAGGTAACATCTGCAGGTAGAAGCCATGCCGACAATACAGACGTGTGACGATACCTTTCAGCTGAGGCTCTGAGAGAAAGAGAGAGAACATTTCATTACACATGTTGTGCCTGCGTAATGGAAGCAAGCTAGTAAGAGCTGTGTGAGTAAACCTCACTCCCCTAGCCTCAAGAGGCGCACTAGCGACAGACACTAGAGACTGCGGTCTTTAGCGTCCCTGTTAATGGGTATACTTCAATTTCTGTCCACGTTCGTGCACCGTCTGCGTGACGTAATTTTCGTAATCAGGAGGGTTCGCAGGCGTCCGCACACCCCGTCTGCGTGCAGCCCAATTTTTGAGACCACGCAGACTTTGGGCCTTAGCCGGAGACGCTGGTTCGAATCGCGCTTGGAGCGAGGCAAGCAGAACTGGAGCAGTTACATTTGGTGTCGCGTCTCGGATGGGAGTGAGGTTTAGGGGGGTGAGTGTAACGGAAGCAAGCTAGTGAGAACTCAGGGTTTTTCCTACATTGAAAATTTTTTGGCGGCCGCCAAAACAAATGTTTGTCCCGCCAAAGCCTTATTTGATCAGTTATTGTGATTTATGATTGATGTAGTAGATGTAGGGGTGTAACGATTCATCTAATACATCGATGTATCGATTTATATTCCTATGATCTAACTACATCGATCTGTGCTCGGCAAGTTGGCCTTCCGGACGACATATATCGATCTAACATCGTTTTAAAAGGTAATCAATCGATTGTATCGATCATAGGAAATAACGCATTGGATTTAAGCACGTCAGACTTTATATGGAAGTTTTTTCTTAGCACTTTTAATGATAAAGTCGTTAAACGTTACTCGATTCAGTCTGCCTATCTGTGACATCATCGCCACGCACCAGCAGCAGCAGCGCTAAGAAAACAAAACATAGCATGGCGGATGGCGGAGGAGAAGCCAACCAGCGATATTATCAAGCCACCAGGAGAAAGAGCTACCTGTACTTTCAACCCTTGCTATTGTTACCTGTGCATTCCTGACACCAGTGTGCCAGCAGAGCGAGCTTTAGTACTGCTGGCGACATAGTGAACTGCAAAAAAATCTGTAAATCTGTAGAGTCATTGAAGAGTAGTTGGTTACATTTTATCTTTTGTTAAATATTGTTTTTTATTAAACTGAGAGTAGTAGCAGGTTCAGCCAGTTTATTCAACCTGAAGAAATGTTGGTTGCACTTTATTTTTGATATTAATATTGTATTTATATTATTTTAATGTTGAAACACAACAGCAAAAGTAGCAGGTAAACCTACTATTAATTAAACCTGAAGAGAAGTTAGTTGCACTTTATTTTTGATATTAATATTGTAATATGTTTATGTTGGAAAACAAAAGCAGAAGTAGCAGGTTAACCTACTGTTGAAATGTTGGTTGCACTTAATGTGCTTTTATTGAAAATGTAATGAATATTGAAAATGAGAGCAGAAAAGGTTAACTTCCTGTTAATTCAACCTAAACTGTTGGTTGCACTTTATTCAAATACAATTTGAATGCATTGGCCATTAATTGTTGTTTACTTGTTTGTTTAAATCCATAATTAATTTATACCTGATTCCCTTACAAGAAACGACAGGAATCTAGGAAAAACTTCACCTGCACTGACCAGTATCCAGATATTTATTTCAGTCACACAATTTTTGGCTAAAAAGTTACTGAATCGATTTCAAGTCACTGAATCGTTTCGGATCGTATCGTTCTAAATGAACCAATGTCGTCCTTGAATCGTATCGACAACCTCAAATCGGGATACGAATCGAATCGTTGTTAAAACGAATCGTTACACCCCTAAGTAGATGACTGCTGCGCTTGCGTTAACTGAGTGACAGAGAGAACGATCAGTGAGCTCCTCCCCCGCTCGCAAAACATTTGTTCTGTCTTCAAAATAAGCATTCTTAGCTTTCAAATATTTCACATATTACATTGATCAAAATCAAAAGGTCGGAAGACCGAATCCATGTTGCACGTGGCGCTATCAGACAATGTTTTCCTTTAATTACCGCTGGGTGTGAATTGCGCTCAAAAAACGTTGACTCTTCTCTGACCAGCTGACATAAACCATACTTTCAATAAACGGGAAACAAATCCTATCCGGTTATGAAGTGTTTTCTGTGTGTTGACAAATCTTTCGCGATGTTCTAACAGACGGGATTCGCACACAACGCGTCTGCTAATGTCCGATTCGCCACCTAATGACTCCTTTGAACCGAATCATTTTAACGACTGGTTAGAACAACTGATCTGTCCAACACTGAACTCACAAATCAGTTTAATAATTTACTCTGAACACATCTGAAATGAGAACACAAGTGTGCTTACACAATTTAGCAAGAGTGGGTGTAAGAGTTAGTTTTAATTATCTTTCAGCTTATTTATGTTCACAATGTGTGGTAAAATAAATAGCCTATAAATCATTTAGTTTAGACTGGAGTGAGGTGAACCCAGAACAAAGTTGTTATTAGCTAGCTGATAATTTTATTAAATTGTATATGGCAGAAAATTAGGCTATTTGTTCATTTTTTAATACTACTTTTTAATATTGATATGATTATACACCAAAACAATTATCTGTAAATAGTGTAAAAATAAGGTATCAAAATAAGATAAGCAAAAATTACAAACTTTCTTTGAATTTATTTACAATGTATTGTCAGTATTGCGCTTGCAGATCACGTGGGTAGGGTACTTTTTTACTGTGCGTGTGTGTGTGTATGGATGACCATGTCTGTCAGCCACCACCGAAGACCATTTTTGACCCAGGAAAAACCCTGGAACTGTGCATGAAAACCTCACTCCTCTGACCTTGAAAGGCACACTAGCTAAAGACTGCGTTCTTTAGTGTCATTGTTAGCATGCCAGTCTCCTATGCCAGAGACGCCAGTTTGAATCCCTCTTGGAGTGGTGTGAGTAGAACCAGAGGAGTTACAGTGGTGCCGTGACCCAGATGGGGGTGAGTTTAAGGGGGGTGAGCGTAATGGAAGCAAGCTAGTAAGAGCTGTGCAGGTAAACCTCACTCCCCTGTCCTCAAGAGGCACACTATTGACTGACACTAGAGACTGCGGTCTTTAGTGTTCTTGTTAGTGTACCCCCCTCCCATGCTGGAGACGCTGGTTCGAATCCTTATCGAATCCAGCTTGGAGTGGTGCGAGTGGAACCAGAAGGGTTACAGTGGTGCCGTGACCCAAAGAGAGTGAGGTTTAGGAGGGTAAGTGTAATGGAAGCAAGCTAGTAAGAGCTATGCTTGTAAACCTCACTCCTCTGAACTCAAGAGGCACACTAGCGACTGACGCTAGAGACTGTAGTCTTTAGCATCCTTGTTAGCGTGCCCGCCCCCCATTCCGGAGATATCGGTTCGAATCCTACTCGGAGTGCTGCGAGTAGAACCAGAGGGGTTACATTGGTGCCGTGACCTGACTGGGGTGAGGTTTAGTGGAGTAAGTGTAATGGAAGCAAGCAAGTAAGAGCTATGCATTTAAAACCTCACTCCCCTGGCATCGAGAGGCGCAATTGCGATTGACGCTGGAGACTGCAATCTTTAGCATACTTGTTAGCATGCCAGTCTCCTATGCGAGAGACACCGGTTCGAATCCCTCTTGGAGTGACGTGAGTACAACCAAAGGGGTTACATGGGTGCCATGACCCAAAGGGAGTGAGGTTTAGGAGGGTAAGTGTAATGGCAGCAAGCTAGTAAGAGCTATGCATGTAAACCTCACTCCTCTGACCTCAAGCGGTGCACTAGCTAAAGACTTCGTTCTTTAGTGTCATTGTTAGCATGCCAGTCTCCTATGCCAGAGACGCCGGTTCGAATCCGTCTTGGAGTGGTGCGAGTGGAACCAAAGGGGTAACATGGGTGCCATGACCCAAAGGGAGTGAGGTTTAGGAGGGTAAGTGTAATGGCAGCAAGCTAGTAAGAGCTATACATGTAAACCTCACTCCTCTGACCTCAAGAGGCACACTAGCGACTGACACTAGAGACTGCTGTCTTTAGCATCCTTGTTAGCGTGCCCGCCCCCCATGCCAGAGACTTCAGTTCGAATCCCACTCGCAGTGGTGTGAGTAGAACCAGAGGGGTTACATTGGTGCCATGACCCGAATGGGGGTGAGGCTTAGGGGGGTCAGTGTCATGGAAGCAAGCTAGTAAGAGCTGTGCAGGTAAACCTCTCTCCCCTGGCGTCATGAGGCGCACTAGTGACAGACGCTGGAGACTGCGGTCTTTAGAGTCCTTGTTATGCCCGCCTCCCATGCCGGAGACGCCGGTTCGAATCTCGCTTGGAGCGGATCGAGTAGGAGCTGTTACACCTATGTATGCTAAAAAGGAAACATCTATATGCATCTTAAATGATAAATGCTTGGGGTCCATCAGAAGTGGAGGTTAAATCAGGATGACTGGATTAAGAAAGACTGAAACCAACACACAAGCACAAATCAGACGCTACATCTTTAATTTCACAGCTTACCTCAAAAGACTTAACAAACTAAAATACAATCCGTGTTTACAAAGCACATTAAGGAGATGAGAAGTTCTTTCTGTCTGTACTGGATGATGGATTGTGGTGAAATGACAGGAATAAAACATTCCGGGTTTCTCTTTCTTGTGTCTACTCTTCTTCTCAGAGTTTACAGCACTAACACTCTCATAAAAAGGAACAAAAGCTGTTATTGGGGCGGTACCCTTTCAAAACGTACATGCTTGTACCTTATTTACCCCAAAAGGGTGCATATTAGTACCATAACAGTTTATATTAGAAGCTAAATGGAACATATTAGAAGCCAAATGGAACATATTAGAAGCTAAATGGAACATATTAGAAGCCAAATGGAACATATTAGAAGCTAGATTGAACATATTAGAACCTAAATGGAACATATTAGAAGCTAAATGGAACATATTAGAAGCCAAATGGAACATATTAGAAGCTAAATGGAACATATTAGAAGCCAAATGGAACATATTAGAAGCTAAATGGAACATATTAGAAGCCAAATGGAACATATTAGAACCTAGATTGAACATATTAGAACCTAAATGGAACATATTAGAACCTTTGTAAGGCAAAACGAACTACACATAAGAGTTCAGTGAAATGGTTCAACATTATCTAAACTCTTGCTAGAATGAGAACAGCAAAACAGATCAGAAGAAAGTAAGACTAGATTAAAGAATTCCTGATGTATGAAATAAAACTGGACTGTGTAACATTATGGTTCAAATTTTAACGATGGCTGCACGCTTGTTTTCCTGGCGCATAAGGTCTATAGAGAGGTTACTAAAAATGAGACCAAATAGAAAATGTCTTCTGGCTTTATGGGTTTTTGAAGGAGAAGGGATGTGATAGATGTTTAACTGTAACAGCTGGTAAAGGAAGGGCCAAGCAGTCTGTTGAAGATGTTGAGTAATGAAACAGGAAGGTTATGAGACATGTCACTGTGCTAAAGCAAGTATATTAAAACCGTTATGTTCAAATTCACAAAACTGTGGTAAACTAAACGTAAATGCTAATTTTTTTTCATGATACAATTTAGCATAACATAAATAAACATAAAAAATCGAATTATGATTATTCATATTATTATTATTCTCTGTTTTCTTTGTAATGCCCATCTGGGAACTACAGTTGCTGAATTACTAATAGTAACTAAACTGGCACATTCACAGAAATGTTCATTTATGTGCACTGCGTCTGTAAAACTAAAGTGAATCAAGAAATAAAGTCAAATTAAATGTGTGTGTAAGTTTTGAGTGTTCTCTACAACTTTCAGCAAAACTTCTACAAAAATAACCCACCGTTTTTTTGAGGTGGATTTTAAGTATAAACACAGACTGCTCATTAAATATGAAGCAATCCCATTAAAAGCACAGATGACAGGTAACGTGTCTATTGTTGCGGCAGTAATGCAGAGCTTAGAGTCTAGAGAAACCTTGTGAAGGTTGAAGACAGAAAAAGAAATATATAAATAGTAATAAAGTGTTAAATATTTACTAAAAACAACATACATACAGTATATACAGAGTATAGTGTGCATGTACTGTATATATATATATATATATATATATATATATATATATATATATATATACACAGTATAAGATATTTGAGCACCAAATCATTATTATAATATTATGTTACGTTATATTATTACATTGCTCTGTGGAATACTTGATTCTGATTGGTCAATCCCATCATCCCATACTTAAAAACATCAAAGCTAAACACCATATCTAGTCAAACCGCATCACGACATCGCTACAAATACAGTATGGGATTAAACTCAGCGAACATCAATGTATAGGCTTAGGCTACGTTACCATTGAAGTCCTACCGCTGTGGAATACCAGGTATACTTTGCAACAGACACATTGCATCTTGTTCTCTTCTTTTTTAAGAATGTAATGATCCCAAACTTTAGACATTCTCTTCCGTTTATGGACATCTTTACTCTCCTCCATCGCGCCAACTAAAATCAAAATCTATCACGCGCTATGGTGTGCTTCCTGAACATTTAACAGCGGTCCGTGTGAATCAGATCCCTGTGTGTATAGTGCGCGTCATAGGAATTTAACGAGGCTTCGAGGCAGAATTTTTGCCTCGAGGAATTTTTGTAATCGAGTTAATCGAGTAACTCGATGAATCGTTTCAGCCCTACATTCCAGCAATATGTTATTCCCAGATAACAACCGCCAAAGTGAATAACACACCGCTCATCCGGGTACTGCGAGTTATCTTGACCGGTACTACTTATATGCTTAGCGTGCCACTCCGCTGTCGTTGACTGTCTGGCGCCATCTTGTGACTGAAAAACACTTAGCCAACACGGGTTACAATGGAAGACTTCAAGGGTTTCACGGCCGGAACTTTACTTTAAAAAGTTTTAAATAAGGATATTTTTCTTACACAAATGCATTGATTCGCTTCAGAAGGCCTTTATTAACACCCCCCGGAGCCGTGTGGAGCAGTTATTTGACGGACAGCTGCATTTTTATGGACTTCAAAAACAGCTACACTCTAAAAAAAAAGTCTCGTAATCATAAGGAAACCTTTTTTAGTGCTATATAGCACCAATTTTGGTGCTTCAGTGGTTCTTCAGAGGTGCTATATAGCACCTTAGTCAAAGAACCGGTGAAGAACCTCTGAAGAACCTCTGAAGAACCGCTGAAGAACCACTGAAGCACCAAAAATGGTGCTATATAGCACTAAAAAAGGTTCCCCTATGATTACGAGCCAAGAACCATTTTTGGTGCCATATAGAACCTTTTTTTTTTTAGAGTGTACAACTACTGCTATTATAAAGCTTGGATTAGCCAGGACTTTTTTTATACAACTCCAGTTTTATTCGTCTGAAAGAAGAAAGTCATATACACCTAGGATGACTTGAGGGTGAGTAAATCATGGGCTAATTTTCATTTGTGGATGAACTATCCCTTTCAGCATTAATTTCAACATGTAAAAAACTAATCTTTTAAGCAATAGATAAAGGCTTAAAGGCTTTTTTCGTGGAAGCTTTGCATAAGAGCTACTAAAATATTTAAACTCAAGACAATATTTTGTGTCTAATTTACTTGAGACAAGTAGCGCGGGATAATGTACATCCAGCCGGTTGTAATCGCAGAATAAACCCCTTCAGAGTGACGCAAGACCGTTCCGCTTCCCGTCGGGGTCCTGATCACTCTGTTGGGGTTTATTCTGCGATAACAACTGGCTCGATGTACATTATCCCTTACATAACAACCAGTAAAAATGGCTAATACAGGCTCATCCGGGTATGGGAAGTCATCTCTCTCTCTATATATACGCTTGTTTTTTTCATGGAAGTTTTGCGTTTGGTGAGCTAATAAAACATTAAAACTTAAATCAATATTTTGTGTACAATTATATATGTCATTATTTATGTATCGCTCTTTTGTTTCATACAAACGCAGCTGCTGCCATTTTGCAGCGATTGTTTTGTACACTGTAATGGATTATAAGATAACAAACAGGTACAATTTTTAAAGTAGTTCTATCTCAAATCAATATCTCATAATTATTTATGTGGCTAAATGCTGTGTAATAAGTTTCAGGGCGATGCAAGATAGATCGACTGGCTAGATGTACATTATGTTATATTAATTATATTATATTAAAGTATATTTATATACTTTATTTTGATGCTACCTAACAGACATTAACTATAAGTAACATTGCAACTACTGTCACCTAACTCGCATTAGAGTATTAGTAGACTGTAGTAGATTGTTAGGTTATTATATGTTAGGGTTCGGGTTAGTAGAATAAGTTGACATGTAGATGCAAAGTAACTTATAGTCAGTGTTGGGGAGCATCAAGATAAAGTGTTAGCAGCAGTTTTGAGGAAAGTTACTTTGAAAAGTAATGCATTACAATATTGCGTTACTCCCATAAAAAGTAACTAATTGAGTTACTTAGTTACTTTTTAAGAAAAGTAATGAATTATTTTACTTTTGTGTTACTTTTTCTCACCTGGGATGGGCTTGATTTTTTCTATATTTTCTCTTTTTGTGTAAATGTAAAGACCTCTTCACACCAAAATTGAAATAATAAGCCTCAGGCTGAGGTAAAAATTCAAATTCACACGTGTACAGTAGAGGGCGCAACTCAAACAAACCTTTCAGCTGTGCTGCCATTTTGGATAATGGAAGAATTGTTCACTTCTCCAATAAAAACGAAAGTCATTTTTTCTAATGGTTTAACTGAATCATCGAAGGTTAGCAGCAAGACATTGATCAATAAAGTCAGATTAAATGCTTAAAAATATTTGTTTTATGTAATATTTCATTATTGGAGTTTAGTATTCTGAATTTGCATTTGACTGATTTAATTCATTTTGAGGAGTACTGAATCTTTTTTTGTGCAAATGAGATGAATAAATGCTCACATTTAATAATCTCACTCTGCACTTACTCTCGATTTTTCATTACTTTACTAGTTACTTGAAAAAGTAATCTGATTACCTAACTCAAGTTACTTCTAATGTGTTACCCCCAACACTGTTTAGAAGGAATTAAGCAGACAATACTAATCCTCTAAAGGTCCTTTCACACTGGACGTGATTTCGACACGCGAATAATTCGCGCAATGGTTTTATTTTTTAATCCGCTGTTTGTGTAATGAGTGCTTCCACACGAACATGAATGTGCTGCGTCGAAAAAACAATGTTTATTTTTTCCGTTTCAATGCCGATTTTTTTTAAACTCTTGCAGCGACAGAAAAGGCTTAAACCAATCACATACAAGGAAACAAAGGTCACGAAATGTCCAATTGATGTCACAAGCTAATCAATCAACATTAACCTTTGCCAAGTACCACATTTCTCATGAGATTACAGCTGTAGTTGTAGTTACAGCTGGACAGATGCGCTGTGTTTGCCCACTGTAGGCTATAGACAACGATAACATAACCTTTTGAGTTAAAACTCGTTCTTTCTAAACCTAATTGTGTCCACGACTATAGAAAGTGAATGTCTGTCAGTACGACTGTCAGTACGACTAAGTGCTCATTTATTTCACCCCCATCACCCCATCTATTTTGCACTAGGTACACAAAATACTTCCTCTCAGCGTCTTTTGGACAAAAATGTCGCCATTGGAACCCATTAAAACTGCTATTTTTAATCCCATTGCCATTTAACTATAAAATGATGCAATCTTTGTTAATAGGCTTTTATTCTGTTGGCAGAAAATAGGCTAAAACAAACTTGCCCTCAAATAGAATAGATATAGACAAAACAGCATATTAATAGCCTAATAGAGATTGAACAGGCTACTCCAAACTGTGATTATTCTGGTTATTAAAATACTGTATAGCATGAAATGGGACCTATCACTCTGGCTTTGACTTGCTGGCAAAACCGAATATCATCTTTGTCGCACTCGCGCTTTCAAAATAAAAGTTCCAAATGTACAGTTTTTGTCCCTGCGGTATAGGCAAATTTTTGGGTGGGACACATGCAGCATTTTCAAATATTGAGGGGGACACGTCCCCCCCATCCCCCCCGGTTCCTACGCCAATGTATATGAACACGGCAATCGCGTTCGGATCCACACCAAAACAATCGCTCAGAGATCGCCTGAACGAGGTGGTCTCGACCCGATTGCGAATGAACTCTGGGACGGTTCACTTGAGGTGGGAGCAATCGTGCAAAATCGAGCAAAATGTGCTATATAAAAAGCAGTAGTGTCTGATTATGTGAGTGAGAACATCACTCCTCTTCACCTTAAAATGTTGTGTAATTGTGTTGTGTAAATGTAGCGTATAATCTAACAGCGGGAATGACGGCTACATTCGTATAGCCTAGTGTTTGACACAGAGGAAACGGACCAATAAGTTGCACTCACATCTGACGTACTAAACACATTTTGGTCTGCCTTGAAAGGCTACCTTGTGAAAGCGAACCGAAAGTCCCGGTTTCAAAACAAAACAAACGATCTATAGGTGTGAGAACGTGTAGTTGCAAAATTACTAGTAGAATGTCTAAAGTGGAGCATCAAAAACAATTCAATTCGCTCACTTTGTGTAACTCCCAGTTCCTCCCAGCACTGCCTATGTAAAACACTGCAGAACTAGTTTGATCTCTCCCTCTCACTCAGTCTTTCCCTCCTCTATTTGCTAGTGTCCATTGATCAGTTCTGAAGGTGAGGCCCTGAGGGGCCAAACTACAATTTTAACATTCAGCTACATGGCACAGAGTCTGGCTGCCAACAGACAAATCACGGCTCACAGACGCAGCTAGGGAGAGAAATATGTGTGCGCTTTGGCATTAAAGCAAAGAGGCGGCAAATAACGATACTCGCAGATTAAAGCCACATATTCTGCCGCGATAAGGCACATTTCCTTCATCTCCTCTGATTCGGGGAGCGTAGGAAATTCCCGGCAGATCCGTCTTTGTCAGCCTCTTTAGCAGCGCCGCCGTGACACGCTTTGAAAGCCACACACAGAGCGGCAGTGATACACAAGCCCTCTCTGTCTTCAGTCTGCACTGCATAACCATAAAACCCATCTCCGGGGACAGAGGGTGTGAAGGGCACTCCTGATGGGCGATATTGATGTGAGTTTGAGTGCGTGCGCGCAGGGATGCCGGTCTGCCAAGAGCCCAGCCTTCAACAAAAGTTACACAGACACATGGGCCCACCGGGGACATCACCTGGTTAGAGATCTCCGTTCGCTCTCCATGCCTCACTATCTGTCCTATAAGCCCCGTCAGCGTGAGTTATGTGGTTTTGCATCTCTCGGAAAAACACCATACATCAACCAATCAGCTGGAGATGGAGTCGTCGCCTTCCAGAGGGGGAGAGAGGGAAGCGAACGAGTGTCACGGAGGGAGAACAAGAGAGCGGGCAGAAGTTATGGCACGGTTATTTTATAGGAAGACATTCACACGCTAAATAAAAGGGGAACACTCTCATACTTCACGCAAAGCATCGATAAAGCTTTCAGGCACAACGGATCCTAACAAAAGTCTGGCTCCTCCACCGCCATATCTCATTCCGAGAAAGAAAGGGAGAGGGAAGAGAGATACAAACAGAGCTGAGGCTGCATTAATTATCCAGCATGTGAGCACTTTAAAGGGGTCATATACATGTTTGTAGATCCTTTTTCCAACTCACGATATTAGTAAAGCTTTTTTTGTGTTTTTATGACCATTTTCTTTTACGAAATGAACACCTTTATTCAGTAAGGACGCATCGAATTGATCTTGAGCAGCAAATCATCATGATTTCTGAAGGATCATGTGACACTGAAGACTATTATTATTAATCATTTGATTTGAACAGGGACAGTGCACAATAAAACATTGCATTGATGCATTGCACCGGGTTTTAGCAAGTTGCTATTTTCCACCAGGTAAATAAAACATACAATAAATTAACAGTTACTAAATTCACAGTTGTGCAAAATATCAATTACAAAGTTATGAATACACACATTTCCACTTCATTAAAACAATTTACCCCCCTCCCACCACCTTTTATAAATAAAATATGATCACACACACTCACAAATGTCTACAAATTTGTTGTGACAGCATCCAATGTTTTGTGAGACATGAGAATGTTTTTTCAGCTCTGTTGGAAGTGTGTTCCATTGATTTATGGCAACAAAAGAAAAAGATGATTTACCAAATGCAGTCCTGCGTTTAGGAATACTGCGTTCTCCCCTGGTAACTGATCGGGAAGCTCTTGTTGTTTTTTCTGAGCAGAGTGTAACCATTTTTTTCAAAGGATAACTATCATGACAGAATATGCTAATCAATGACTTGAAGATAGTTAACTCCACATAAATTCACCAACTAACCATTCAGAAACGTCCTGTCTCATTGTTGTCACTTCTTCTTGAGTCTCTCCATCATTATCTGACTCCGGTTTGAACATAAAAGGCTGAACAGTTTCTGACATTTTCAGTGTGTGTCTATGTGGTAATCTGAGCTGCTAACAAGAGCTCTTGAAGCTCCGCCCTCTTCTTGAAAGCTCATTTGCATTTAAAGGGACACACACAAAACACATTTTTGCTCACCCTCAAAAAATGATCTGTGATGTGATAACTTCACATACACACTCTGGGGACATTGGAGACTTATTTTACATCTTGTAAAAAGGGGCATTGTAGGACCCCTTTAAATGGACATTTTCATGCTGGTAGATTTTTTTTTTTAACTATAATGTGAAAATGCAGAACTAGTAATGGGTGCATAATTCTGTACTGTGAAATGGTCGGAAGCCATTTAAATGTACAGTTCAAATTCAGTCCACTCAACAAACCTAAAAGCACATAAATCAGATCATCTCACAAACATTATTCTGAATTCTCTCGGCTGCCTCTTCGCTTTAAAAAGCTGCAGACTGCTTCTTGTTTTGCATAAAATGACTGAAACACACTTGTCAAGCACAATGTTGCTAACAGAAGTGTAGCCTACACAAGTGCATGCTTCATATTCAGGGGGTGTATTAGGTTAAAGTGCATAAAATTACAGTGGACGCTCCCTGCGGCCTAATGTGACCATGAGTGATGAAGGGGGCGGGGCAGAGCTAGCCAAGGCTGTAATGACAATATTTAGATGGACAATCAATCACTTGCCTTGGGAACGACTCTCAAACAACTTCAGTTCATTCAATCTATCTATCTGTCAGTCCGTCCGTCTGTGCATCCATTCATTCATCCATTGTTCTATTTTTATCTATCTATCTATCTATCTATCTATCTATCTATCTATCTATCTATCTATCTATCTATCTATCTATCTATCTATCTATCTATCTATCTATCTATCTATCTATCTATCTATCTATCTATCTATCTATCTATCTATCTATCTATCTGTCTGTCTGTCTGTCTGTCTGTCTGTCTGTCTGTCTGTCTGTCTGTCTGTCTGTCTGTCTGTCTGTCTGTCTATCTATCTATCTATCTATCCTTTCCCCATCCATCGTTCTATCTGTCTATCATCCATCTGTCTGTCTGTCTGTCAGTCTATCTATCTGTCGATCAGTCTATCTATCTATCTATCTATCTATCTATCTATCTATCTATCTATCTATCTATCTATCTATCTATCTATCTATCTATCTATCTATCTATCTATCTATCTATCTATCTATCTATCTATCTATCTATCTATCTATCTGTCTGTCTGTCTGTCTGTCTGTCTGTCTGTCTGTCTGTCTGTCTGTCTGTCTGTCTGTCTGTCTGTCTGTCTGTCTGTCTGTCTGTCTGTCTGTCTATCTATCTATCTATCTATCCTTTCCCCATCCATCGTTCTATCTGTCTATCATCCATCTGTCTGTCTGTCTGTCAGTCTATCTATCTGTCGATCAGTCTATCTATCTATCTATCTATCTATCTATCTATCTATCTATCTATCTATCTATCTATCTATCTATCTATCTATCTATCTATCTATCTATCTATCTATCTATCTATCTATCTATCTATCTATCTATCTATCTATCTATCTATCTATCTATCTATCTATCTATCTATCTATCTATCTATCTATCTATCTGTCTGTCCTCCATTTTATCTATTTATCATCCATCTGTCCGTCCATCTGTCTGTCTGTCCTTCCATCATTCTATCTGTCTATCAACCACCTGTCCTTCCATCTATCTGTCTGTCTGTTTATCATCTGTCTGTCTGTCTGTCATCCGTCTGTCTATCTGTCTATCTGTCTGTCTAGCATCCGTCTGTCTGTCTGTCTGTCCGTCCGTCCATCCATCCATCCATCCATCCATCCATCCATCCATCCATCCATCCATCCATCCATCCATCCATCCATTCATCGTTCTATCTGTCTGTCTGTCTGTCTGTCTGTCTATCATCCATCTGTCTGTCTGTCTATCTATCCGTCCGTCCATCCATACATCCATCCATTCATCGTTCTATCTGTCTGTCTTTCTGTCCTCCATTTTATCTATTTATCATCCATCTGTCCGTCCGTCTGTCTGTCCTTCCATCGTTCTATCTGTCTATCATCCCCCTGTCCTTCCATCTATCTGTCTCCTGTCTATCAATGGATGTGAATGTCAAGAAAGAAATACCCACTTACACACACAGAGGTCACAACAGACAGGAAGGTGCAGTTTGGGATTAATTAATGTCAGACTAATGGACCCCTTTCCCTTTGTAAAGCTTAATGATTTGTGTCTAAACGAACTGGGACATGTTTGAGGTCTGCCAATGGGACGAGAGAATGCAGTGAAGGGGGAGAGATGGAGAAGAAAAGCAGCTGCCACCAGAAAACAAAGTGAGAATGAAAAGAAAGAGATGAGAGGAAAAGATAAGGTGAAAAAGAAGAAAGAAAGAAAGTAGTATATGTTACAGAGTGACAAAAATATGTGAAACCATGTCAGAGATTGTTGACATTGTCATGCATTATGCACCACTGTATTTATATCCAAGCACTTCCATCGCATTTTTAGCAGCAAAGAAAACTGATTCCTGATTCTTTACCATCACATTCTTTGCCATCAAATTCTCAACATTTCCATTACACAGCCCAATCATCCATCCCACTCCAGAAAAACAAACTAGTGACCAACATGGTGGCCTCCAGTGATAAAACTCCTGTTAGTGCGAAGGGGTCTAAACAAACCAATCCAGGCATCTTTTCAGTCTCTCTTTCAATTCATCCCGAGGAAAAGGGATCACTGAACATTCACCTCAGGACACAGCAACCCAGATTTCTCCATCTGTCCTTGCACCACTTGCACTTCATATGTTACTTTAAATGCTGCAGAAGGTTTACACTCCAGAACCCCACTGCTTGTGTAACTGAAATGTGTGTGTGTGTGTGTGTGTGTGTGTGTGTGTGTGTGTGTGTGTGTGTGTGTGTGTGTGCGGTCATGCTGGCACGCAGTGTGACAGAGACAGATGATGTGATGATAGAGGGCTGGTCTGGTGTGAGTATTTGCGTCAGTGCCTCCTGACCCAAAGCTCTCTTTGCCTTACACACTCCCACCATGCATTAGTTAATGACCAGTACGGCTGCATACACACACACCTCACGTCTGAGACAGTCTGATGTGTGTGTGTGTGTGTGTGTGTGTGTGTGTGTGTGTGTGTGTGTGTGTGTGTGTGTGTGTGTGTGTGTGTGTGTGTGTGTGTGTGTGTGTGTGTGTGTGTGTGTGTGTGTGTGTGTGTGTGTGTGTGTGTGTGTGCGCGTGTATGCATCACTCTCCACTTGTTCCTCTGCTCTAAAAATTTGAATGCAATTTCCAAATAAAATTGTACTTATACTTAATCATTCATTTGCTGAATTATTGCTGGTAAAAATATGAAATTAAATATTATTACTATTTAAAATACTGTACGTTCTATATTTTATAATGGAATGTATTCCTGTGATCAAAGCAGTTTTCAGTGTCACATGATCCTTCAGAAATGATTCTGATATGATGATTTGATGATCAAGAAACATTTATGATTATGTTGAAAACTGTTGAGCTGTGTAATATTTACTTTTTAAATTTTTCTAAATTTACTTTGACTTGTATTTCATTGCAGACAATATGAACACAAAATATTTCATGTTTTGTCTGGTCAACTTCATGTCATTTGTAAATATGCATCCTTTCCTGTCATTCAGACCTGCAACACATTTCAAAAAAAGTTGGGACAGTAAAGCATTTACCACTTTGTAATGTTGCCATTCCTTTTCACAACACTTAAAAGACGTTTAGGGACTGAAGACACCAAGTGATGAAGTGTTTCAGGTGTAATTTTGTCCCATTCTTCCTGCAAACAAGTCTTAAGGTGGGCAACAGTACGGGGTCTTCGTTGTCTCACATTCTCTATTGGAGACAGGTCGGGACTGCAGGCAGGCCAGTCAAGTACCCGTACCCTCTTCCTCCGCAGCCAGGACTTTGTAATGTGTGCAGAATGTGGTTTTGCATTGTCTTGTTGAAATATGCATGGACGTCCCTGGAAAAGATGTCTTCTTGAAGGCAGCATATTATGCTCCAAAATCTCTATGTACTTTTCAGCATTAATGGTGCCTTCACAGAAGTGCAAGTTACCTTTGCCAAGGGCACTGACACAACCCCATACCATGACAGACCCTGGCTTTTGGACTTGTTGCTGGTAACAGTCTGGATGATCCTTTTCTTCTTTGGTCCGGAGCACACAACGTCCATTCCTCCCAAAAAATACCTGAAATACTGATTCATCTGACCACAGTACACGTTTCCACTGTGTGATGGTCCATCCCAGACGCCTCCGAGCCCAGAGAAGTCGACGGCGCTTCTGGACACTGTTAACATAGGGCTTCCTTTTGGCACAGTACAGTTTCAACTGGCATTTGTGGATGTAACTACGTATTGTGGTACTTGACAAAGGTTTGCCAAAGTAGTCCAGAGCCCATGTGGTGATATCGCTTATAGATGAATGACGATTCTTGATGCAGTGCCGCCTGAGGGATCGGAGATCACGGTTGTTCAGCTTAGGCTTGCGCCCTTGTCCTTTACGCACTGAAATTCCTCCAGATTCCTTGAATCTTTTAATTATGTTATGCACTGTTGAATGTGAAATATCCAAATCTCTTCCTATCTTTCTTTGAGGAACATTGTTTTTAAACATTTCAATAATTTTCTCACGTATTTGTTGGCAAACTGGCGATCCTCGGCCCATCTTTGCTCCTAAAGGATTAGACCTTTCTTGGATGCTGCTTTTGTACCAAATCATAATTACAATCACCTGCTGACATCACCTGTTTCAAATCACATCATTATTGAACCATTTTACCTCATTACTAGCCCTAACTTGCTCCTGTCCCAACTTTTTTTGAAATGTGTTGCAGGTCTGAATGACAGGAAAGGATACATATTTACAAATGACATGAAGTTGACCAGACAAAACATGAAATATTGTGTGTTCATATTGTCTGCAATGAAATACAAGTCAAAGTAAATTTAGAAATCACTTCTTTTTTATTTTATTTGCGTTTTCCATACTGTCCCAACTTTTTATGATTTGGGGTTGTATATATATATATATATATATATATATATATATATATATATATATATATATATATATATATATATATATATATACACATATAAACGCAACACTTGTTTTTGCCCCCATTTTTCATGAGCTGAACTCAAAGATCTAAGACTTTTTCTATGTACACAAAAGGCCTATTTCTCTCAAATATTGTTCATAAATCTGTCTAAATCTGTGTTAGTGAGCACTTCTCCTTTGCCGAGATAATCCATCCACCTCACAGGTGTGGCATATCAAGATGCTGATTGTACAGCATGATTATTGCACAGATGTGCCTTAGGCTGGCCACAATAAAAGGCCACTCAGTATTGGGGGGGTCCAGGGGGTCCGGGCCGGGTTGCATTTATAATTTTGTTGCATTTATAATATATATATGTAGCTTTTTCTGCATATAAAAAATTAAGAGATCACTTAACATTGAGAAATCAACGTTTTCCAGAGCTGTATATACCCTTCAAAAATATATTACCCTTCAAAAAAACACGTGCATGATGTGTTGTGGGAAGCCTTGCTCCATCCTGTGGTGAAGTATTGTTCCATTGTTAACCTCCGAGACACAGACACAAAGACTAAGACAGAGTTTACCTACAGAACAACAGTTGTTCCTGACACTGCCATCCTGCTGTTTTAACCTCACCCAAAGCGTCAGCAAATAGAGAGGCGAAAAGAGAGGGAAGCAATTAGCCTGTGAGAGATGTGTGCGTGTCCCCGTGTCTGCTTTCTTTCTCCTCTCAGGTCCACCAGCCCCTCTTCTTTCCTGCGCCCTGGCCTCTGGAAAGTGCTGAGCTGGCTCTTTCTCTCGCTCTGTCCTTCTCCTCCATGTTCTTTTGCTCTCTCGCAGCCAGTCAGAGTCACGGCAGTGGGACATGAACACAATGCTAATCAGGTGTTCTTCTTCATCTCTGCCACTCCCGCTCCGTCTCGCCCGCGGTGATGTCAGAAGTCATAAAAGCAAGAAAACAGCCGGGCTGCGTATTTGTTCCTCCCTTCGCTTTCGTTTACTCAGTCCTTCATTCACATACAGCAATACTATTTCAGGTTGAATAACATGTTTTGACTCTAATCCAGGGATAAACACTTACAAAATCTCGGTTTTAAGACCAGATTTGACATTTTCTGCCTGTGTGTGGAACTGCCTGTTCCGTCTTGTGGGTTCTGAGTGATTGCTAGGGTGTTGCTATGCAGTTTAGGTGCTTGCTTTTCTTTGTAATTAACTGTGAAATTGACTAGTAATTTCTGATAGAAAATTGCTTCTACAACAATTTTTATTTTGGTGTGGTAAAAAAGCACCTATCAACTCCCTAAAAAAGTAACTAATTGCATTACTTGGTTACTTTTTATTTGTGTTACTTTCTCACCTGGGCTGGGCTTGCTTGCCTTTTTTAATAACAACCCCCTTCCCCCAATAGTTCTCTTTTTGGCAAATGTAAAGGCCCTTTCACACCAAATGAATAAATTAACACGCTACAATCACCAGCTGGAGTGCCCAGGATATCCACCAGAGGGCACTCCTCCCCAGAGCATTGTCTTTCCACCATGAACTACATTTCCCAGAATCCTTTGCCTGGACTCATTGTCCATGATTAGTTTCAGCTGTTTCTCATTTACCCTTGTTAACTCAGTGTACATACACTTGTTTCATTCACGGCATCTAAACCCAAAGAATTTACAACTTATTACAATAATGTATACATTTATAATTTTATGTAGCCTATATGACAGACCCAATAATAGTTATTAACTGTC
>NC_137098.1:64634639-64672139 GCF_949357685.1 Gobio gobio
GTTAACTTTGACTTGTTGAAAAAACATGAGTTCATTAACCCTTTCACACGTAAGTTTAAAATATTCAGGCTGACCCCCCAGCGTGAGTTTTGCGACCATTATTTAGAATGTATCACTTTATTGTTTCCATGGTGATGCATCATTGCTTGTCACATGACAGACCGCAGTCAAAATGGTGCTGTTTTACTGATGATATGCTTTTATTTAATTTTTCCTTTTTATTAAAAATATTCACAAATGTGTTACCTATAGCATGAATTATCTAATATTCCAATTGTCAAATATGGGCAAGTGGATGTGTTTTGTTGTTTAATGTTTGCGTTAGTTGAGCTACGTATATACA
This sequence comes from Gobio gobio, assembly GCF_949357685.1. Lineage (NCBI taxonomy): Eukaryota > Metazoa > Chordata > Actinopteri > Cypriniformes > Gobionidae > Gobio > Gobio gobio. The sequence goes on from NC_137098.1 coordinate 64,634,983, forward strand.
TGATGGGTGCCGCCATGTTAGTTTGTGCTGCAGTTCAGAGAATTGGATCTATTAGATTTACAACATGTGAATTCATCAACTTCTTGCAAAATACATGAAAGTAAGTGGTCTGTGAACTGGGAGAAGAATAGAGTAAACTTTAAAGTTACTTAACCAATGTGTATCTGATATGAATAAAACTTGTTGTCTAATTATAATGGAAAGGACTGTTATTGTCGCTTCCATATTCAGTGTGTATTTTAAAAACTCTAAATGGATGGTTTTGCTGGTAGCCTACATGTGTATATTTAAATGTCTGAAACCTAAAATAAACATTATGTGGTTGAAAACACCAGCCTTAGCCAACGTACAAAAGCAGTTGATCACGTGATGCACTGACCGTTCTAATCACACCGGTGTGATCATACGTGTGAAAGGGTTAAACTAATAATTTTAATGCACTGCTATTGAACTGTTAAGTACAGCCTGGTCTCATTGGAAAAACTTACCTGTGGAAACATTTTCGCAAACCCCAAAATACGTACCAATACGTACATATCACTGCAGTTTCAAAGTGAAATGTTCACAGGGTTGCGCGCTAAAAGCGTCGTTTTTTTGGCCCCACTTTATATTAGGTAATCAAAAAATAAGTACAATGTACTTACTGTGTTAAAATTGTATTGCAAAACACTTTGGCTGATATTGAGGTGGGATACGGGTATAGGGTTAGGGACAGGTGTGGTGGTGTGGGTAAGTTTAAGGGTAGGGTTAGGGACAGGTGTGGGGGTATGGGTAAGTTTAAGGGTAGGGTTAGGTGTAAGGGAAGTGTCAACTGTGTAATTACAAATGTAACTACAGAAATTAATTACAGATGTAATTACATGCAAGTATTTTTTAAAATGTAAGTACAATGTAAAAACATGTATGTAAACAATAAGTGCATTGTATCAAATTATTAATTAAAATGTTAGTACAAAGTAGTTAAGGCCACCTAATATAAAGTGGGTCCCTAAACCCTAAACCTACCCGATAGTGTTAACAAAAGCAAATGTGACAAAAATACAATTGTACACTCTAAAAAATGCTGGGTTAAAAACAACCCAAGTTGGGTTGAAAATGGCCTAACCCAGCAATTGGGTTGTTTTAACCCATCGGTTGGGTTAAATGTTTGCTTAAAACAACCTAATCGCTGGGTTAAAACAACCCAATTACTGTGTTAGTCTATTTTCAACCCAACTTGGGTTGTTTTTAACCCAGCATTTTTTAGAGTGTAACCATGTTTTGAACTCGTCTTTGAGCTATTTTATCACGACACGTCTTTCACAGGATTCGTACCTGAGTTTTCAGCATTGCAAGTACAAATCTGTACCAGCTGAGCTACTGAGCAAGCTTGGTATGTCAGAAAAGCTGAACATATGAAGCTGGTTAAGTGATGCAAACTCCAAAATGTATTCATTTACAAATCATGGACTAAAAAAGATAAAAAAGTGCTTGCTGTTTTACTGCCTCTAGTGTTCATTTCTGTTGGAAACTGCAGTAATATGTACATATTGGTACGTATTTTGGGGTTTGCAAAAACGTTGCCACAGGGACATTTTGGCAATGAGACCAGGTTGGTTAAGTACATTAAACTTGAAATGTCAAAGTTCAAGTCAAAATTAACTTTTTAGGGCAATGAGCTTACATATAATGTTTAAGTTCACTCAACTAAAAATAACGTGTTGGCTCAACAACTACAACAACAAAAAACAACTGAACACAACTATTTGCATCAATTTGAACGAAACTATATTGAGTTAAAAGAACATAATAATTTACAACATAAACACACATTTTTAAGTTCATTACTACTTGAGTTGTAGCCCTGGAGCCAATTAATTTGATCTAGTTCAGTTCAAATGCTGAGCTCTCACAGCACATGTAGCTTATCTAGCATGTATATTTAATGAACAAGATATTAGCTACCGTCACGGGCATTTTTTCAAGTATTACTTATATACTGTAGAGCCAATGTAAAGTTGACCATATTCAGCACAATGGTAACACAAAAACTTCAACATAACAGAAACTCTATTAAATGTCAAACACAATAGCGTTAAAAACATAAACAAAAACAAATAAAACAACACTTCATTTTAACAGGTAGCCTATTATCCTTAACCAGTCCTATGCAAAGCATGCTGGGAACTAGAAATCCACTAGTTCAAACAGCCAATCAAAATCTTCCCTGTATTGCATTCCACCAAAATCGATAAAATGTATAGTTTAATTCAGCAAAAATGTCTGGGTTTATGTTTCGTGTACTTATAATAACAGTGCACCCAATCATAGCAGTGGGTGTTTACTTACAAGTCTTGAATGCAACACGTCCATCAAAACTGAGTGTTGGTCAAAAACAGAATAGAAAATAGCTTATTACTTCTAAATTTGTCTTTTTTCTGTCAAAATCTTGATAACATTATAAGTGGACCTGATACTTATAATGTACTGCCTTTAATGACAGTGTTTCTCTAAGAACATAATTGTTCAGGCTGAATTTGATGGCACTGAAAACTGACATTAACCTCTGAAACAATATTGCTTACCACAACCCTCCATAACTTCTCCAAGAAAAACTGTGAGATAAAACCAAACAGATGTGAAAAAGGGTGACTCGAGATTTTTAAACTCCCACGAAGGCTCACAAATCACGCTCCAGAATAGTGAGGCGTGCTATGCATTAATTGGTTTTTAACTGTTAGCGTAAGGCAAAAGTTAAGGAAGCTGTAGTGCTGTTAAAGATTGTACTCTTGCATATTCATCTAAGCAGAAAGCATATGAAATTGAAGTGGTGTTAGCATATGCTGAATGCACACACACACACACACACACACACACACACACACACACACACACACACACACACACACACACACAGGCTCCTGGATGTTTCATTCATTAATAAATCCATTAAGAGTCTTTTAATTACACTTTGTTCTCCCACAGAGACACTTTGGTCCCGACCGCACCACGCCTCCCTCTCCCTTTCTGCCGTACCGCCCATCACTTTTTCTGCTGACGAGGGAGTCCCTGAAAGCACAGAGCGGCCCTGCTCATCCGCAGAACCATCGCAGGGGGGCCCACAATGCAATTAAACGAAATCCCAACCTCTGCGAATCAGTCTGTGACAGGAGTCTGAATTATAAGTGAATGTGTGTTGAGTCAGCACAAACAGAACTCGGGATGGGGGCACACATTCTCACTCCTCCATCAAACAAAAAATGAAGATGGGGAAAAAACTGATTAATGACAAGTGGGCATGGATAGATGGATTGTGGAAGAGGATGGAGAGAAGTAGAGCTGCAATCTGCCAGCTAACATCTCGAGACGTTGAGATGGGATGGGAACAATACAGACAGGGACTGAGTAGGAATCTAGAGAGTTAATCAACGTGTTAAAGTGAATCAAAATGGGGATAAATTATAGCCTGGATGCCAGCCGAACTTAGCCCCGCCCACAACATTTTTACTCGGGCAGTTCAGTCTGGACTTGATCGGTAGAGAAGTAATTATGCCCGAACAGAAACTTCTCCGGGAAAAAAGGCATTTGGGGGATAAAATATCAAAATATCAGTTATTTTGGCAGGGCTGGCAGCTAAAAATCGCATTCCTGGGTCTGTATATCACATAATTGGGGTCGCTTCAACCCGCGGACATGGCAACACAGTGCAGTTGAGTTCTGCTGACATTTGATAACTAACGTTATGCGTTGCTCCGTTGCTCTGATTGCTTGTAGGTCTATCCAATTGAGGTCTTTCCTGGTTCGGTTGAAACACGCCCCATAATCACAGCCCAACGGAGCAGTTATTAACTAGAATTGAGTATGACGACGTCAGGCTAGATAAATTACTCAGCAGGGCTTTTTTTGTTTGTTTTTCACAGTGGCTAGTGGTTTTCCAAAGTTACTAGCCGAATAGCATTTTCACTGATTTCACAATTTTGACATTAAATTTACAGTAAAAAAACGGCAGCTGTGGTTGCCAGAACTTTACTGTAAAAAAATACGGCAGTAACGTTTTAGGTTTTGCGGGACAGCACCATATCATTTAAAGGTTTATAATGTAATAATTACAGTTAAAAATCTTTTATTTTACAGTTCAAAACCATATAATTTAAAGGTTTATATTGTAATAATTACGTATACACTATAAAACATTTACATTTCATTTCATGAACTGAAATAATGTTAAATTACCGACCAATTGAAACACTAATATCTGTTATGCACCTTTGATACTGACAAGCACCAATCACAGTGGTGATGAGAATCACGTGATGACTCAAAGCTCATCACAAGCAGCTTTTAAGAGAACAATACTAGATAGAAGGTGCTCAGTGTCATTCACACAAACACTAAACACTAACACACATGAAATTTAAAAAATGCAATAAACATTAATTTAACAACATAAAACCCTAATGTATATAATTGATTAGAACAACCTAAGATGAAACAGTTATTTCAACGAAAATACATCAAATGCGAAAAAAATTAAAATAACACCTTTATCCAACTTGTTCTGACTTCCGTGTGTGCCTCCACGACGCATGCGCGAGAATATGACGCAGATCCGGCGTTCGGACACATGACCCAGAAGTGATTTGTTTACAAGCAGAGGAAGACGCGCGTGTCTAAGCTGTTGGATTCTACATTGATCGTGCTTTAGGTCTCGGCGTAGTGCTCAAAATGGGGCTTAAGTGTGTATTTCATGGATTCCCGAACCCCGGCGCTACGTCATATTCTCGCGCATGCGTCGTGGAGGCACACACGGAAGACAAGAACAAGTTGGATAAAGGTGTTATTTTGATTTTTTTTTGCGCACAAAAACTATTGTCGTCGCATCGTAAAATTATTGTAGAGCCACTGTTGTGAGATGGACTTTGTAACGACGTTTTAAGTGCCTTTTATGGGTCTTGGGAGTGTAAATGTACTGAATGCCAATGGAGGCCTATCTGAAGCCTTTCTCAGCCATCAGCTTTCAACTAAAATATCTTCATTTGTGTTCCGAATATGAACGGAGGTCTTACGGGTGTCGAACGACATGAGGGTGAGTAATTAATGACAGAATTTTCATTTTTGGGTGAACTAACCCTTTAAGTTAAAAGAAGTTTAAGGCCATGTGTCCACCAAAGCACAGCACTGTACTGAAAACGCCTTGCTGCAGGCTCTTGAGAGTATCCTCAAGCGCACAGTATCTGATTTCCCACATAGTTTGTTTCTGAATATAAAAAAGTCGGTACAATGTAAAGTATTTGCTCTGGCTTGTTTTCAATGATTTTGTCCTGTTGTTGTGCCTATTGTTGGCATCTGATGTCGTTGTACAAGCATGAAGAATAATTTTCACACATGAAACGGCTCCTCTGAGTCCAGATTTTTAATTCATTGAAAGTCTTTGAGATGTGCTGGACTCTTGCATTGTCAATACAGGATTTTCACCAATAATTGATGCACCTCTTGATGGAAAAAAAAATGTTGTGATGTTATTATTACAAGAGTGATGTTTTAGAAGCAGGAACAAATGGGCAAGTGTTAGGATTTAAGCGAGTTTGATAAGGGCCAAATTGTGCTGGCTAGACGACTGGGTCAGAGCATCTCCAAAACTGCAGCTCTTGTGGGGTGTTCCCGGTCTGCAGTGGTCAGTGTCTATCAAAAGCGCTCAAAGGAAGGAACAGTGGTGAGCCGGAGACAGGCTCATGGACGGCCGAGGCTCATTGATGCACGTGTGGAGTGAAGGCTGGCCCGTGTGATGATCAAACAGAGGAGCTACTGGAGCTCAAATTGCTCAAAAAGTTAATGCTGGTTCTGATAGAAAGGTGTCAGAATACACAGAGCATCTCAGTTTGTTGTGTATGGGGCGGCATAGCCGCAGGCCAGTCAGGGAGCCCATGCTGACCCCTGTCCACTAAAAAAAGCACCAACAGTGGCACATGAGCATCAGAACTGGATCACGGAGCAATGGAAGAAGGGCCTGGTCTGATGAATCATGTTTTCTTTTACATCACGTGGATGGCCAGGTGCGTGTGCGTCGCTTACCTGGGGAACACATGGCACCAGGATGCACTATGGTACCACCTACCTACGCAGATTGCTGACCATGTACACCCTTTCATAGAAACGGTATTCCCTGGTGGCTGTGGCTCTTTCAGCAGATAATGTGCCCTGTCACAAAGCAAAAATGGTTCTGGAATGGTTTGAGGAGCACAACAATGAGTTTGAGGTGTTGACTTGGCCTCCAAATTCCCCAGATCTCAATCCAGTCGAGCATCTGTGGGATCTGCTGAACAAACAAGTCCGATCCATGGAGGCCCCACCTCGCAACTTCCAGGACTTAAAGGATCTGCTGCTAACATCTTGGTGCCAGATACCACAGCACACCTTCAGGGGTCTAGTGGAGTCCACGCCTCAACGGGTCAGGGCTGTTTTGGCAGCAAAAGGGGTACAAACACAATATTAGGTCATAATGTTATGCCTGATCGGTGTATATAATGATAGAATGATAGACAGGCAGACAGAAAGGCCCATTTATCCACACACACTAACAGTTCTTTAAATCAGGTGAGGATAGAATGAGGCTGGTGAGGTCTTTATTAGAGAGAAACTAGCCAGTAGTGATTAGCAGTTATGACCTGTCCAACAAAACACCTAAACAACAAAACTATGAAGAATGTTCAATCAGAGTCTGTTAAAATCACTGAGGCAGGTAAAGCGATGCCACTTAAATGTTCAGTGGAGTCTAGCATACGTCCAGGGAAAACAATGCTAAATGCATATAAACAGCCACTTATTCCTTTCACAGCTCCCTCCTTCTTCAACTCAGTTGTTTCCAGGGGGAGCTCATGCTTGAGCCCCTCTATTTAGGGACAGAAAGATGTACTTGTCGACCCTTTACCTTCTATAGATTTACCCAAAGGGTAAACCAGTGTTTAGATCAACCCTGAATTGAATTTTCAGACATCATTTGGAGCTCCTGAATTAATTAAGTCTAGCCTTAATGAACTGGAGCAACATCTACCCTGCCTCTAAAGCTAAACTCCGCTCACTTATCTTGTGTGTGCATGTGGCAGGGCATTTCTTCAATGCCTACATAGGGGGGAAATAGATCATTAAAAGGTCATGGCATGAAAAATCTTTTGAAATAAAAGAATTTGATGTCAAACTAGAAACTTTGTTGTTTGTTGGTATATAACTAAACATTTCCAGATTGCTGCCAAATGCCGAAGTGGGGACACTTTTTTTAACAAGGTCCCTGATCGCATCAGTCCAACCTTGAAAGATTTTACATCACATTTCAGTGCAGATTCCTTTGTGATCCTGACACAATGCATCGTAGCCCTTGCAAAAGAGGCTGTTTATTTACTTTATCAATCCTGAATTGAATTTTCAGACATATAACTATATTTCTACATAATTGAAATTGATGTCCTCTTATTGAAGTGACAACTTTATACAATTCTCATTTAACATGAGAGCATTTTACATAGAAGAGAACAAGAGCAAAAACTTAAATTTAAATTTTTCGATTAAAAAAAAACTGTAACTATAATGGACGCGAATGAAGCGTTTCGCGTGAGTGATTTACATGTTAAGTCAATGCAAAGACGCGAATAGACATTCTGCGGTGCAATTCGCGCGAATGAGGTGGCGCAAATGACACGCCGTGAATTGAGCGTTTGACGCGTGATTCGCGTTGAAAAATCTGAACTTTGGCGGATATTCGCGCCGCGTTAACCAATCAGGAGCTTGCTCTAGTAGTGACAACAATGAGGGAGAAAATATGGTTTATATTAATCATATATTAATATCTGGTTCAGACAAGTGTGCAGATTATTATCACTGTGATAACATTAAATGACATGAAACACAACCCAGTCTCTTTTTGTTAAATGCAAGTTTATGTAATGTCAATAATACAAAAGTATAAGTAATAGGTATAATAAGCTATACATGAAATAAAGCAAACAATTCAGTCAAACATTCAAAGTCAGTGCAAGTAGGCTACAACAGTAACGTAAAGTTAAATAGCCTAAATATTTAACAGTAATGAAACTTCACTTTGCCCTCAGCCTAAACGATTTGCCAGGGAAAAAATTATAGATCCAGGACCAAAGATCGCCCGTTACATATACACAAGAAGAATTATAGCTTGAGAAACCAAAGAGACATCAGAGCCAGCGGCAAATGTCTGAAGGACTAGCCGAGGAAAGGCTGCTCTCGCCGGGGTTAATGAGCGCAGAGCGCCGCTGATCGCCTGGATCTCACAACTCCGATCTCCGAGCTTTAAACAACTACATTATCGCCTGAAAAGTCTTAAAACTACGTTTTGTCACACATTAACAGTAGTATTTTAACAAAAAAGACGTGTAAACACAGCCCATGTCAGCCATTTCTGGCTGGCAGAAGTCCCTTCCATGATGTGAATTTGCGTGTGTTGTGGAGTGAATGTCACGTGCGAATTAAGCTAATTTCATGCGCGAATGAAGCTAATTTCATGCGCGAATGAAGCGAGTAAACTCAAAATGTTTAAGCGTCCAACTTTGCGCGAATAGCAGGATTTATTGGCGTCATTCGCGTCCGGTGTGGACGCACCATAAGGGTCAGGTTCAAAGAGAGCAACCCATTCTCGTTCCTCCCATTCTCCCAAAGCGTCAAAATCTGAAGCATGATCAAGTGCCTTCCACGTCACAATGAAGACGCTAAAGGTTCCCCTAGGTGTCACTATATCGAAACCGTTGATTTCAATGAGAAACTGTTGGCATCATACACAGATGCATTGGGCATGGGAATGTTATCGTCATGGTGAAATTATTGAGTTATGATTTTGACATTATGACATGTTGGAGTGTGATTCTCAATTTAATCAGCCAGCATAATTTTATTTCCATTTATTTTATTTACTCTATTTAGACACGTTTGAACATGTAACCCAACCCCATCCCATCCCATCCCATCCCATCCCTAAACCTACCCATCTGTGTATTATATGATATAAAACACTGGATATAACAGGCAGATACGACTGCAGGCACAATTTATTCAAAAAGTACAAATATTCCAAGTGCCAAACGATTGATTTGTGTGAAGAAAATCTTTTGATGCTATAAAAACGGAGGGTGTGGCATCATGATTGACAGCTGAGATTGATTGACAGCTTCTCTGAGTGAAGTTGTCACTGAGGCACTAACGGACTTTTAGGGATTTTTGGGAGGAGATTGGAGCTTTAGCTTTAATTTCTACATTTCCAAAACTGTTTATTTAACACCAATATAATGAATTGTTCTGCATCTGTGAGAGTGTGGGCGGGCTTTTGATATTGTGCCTCTACTTCCTGCTCTCTTCCGCGCAGATTCCGGTCCCAAATCTGCGCAAGATATCAGTGCCGTGTGAGGGCCTCCGAAAGCTTTCAACTCTCGTCAACGGAAGCCAATGAAGTCGCGTCGTCCATATTTTTTTACGGTCTATGCTTGTGACCGATTGTGTCATGCTCAAGAGTCGGTGTATCTTTTGAATAAGATATGACTGAGTGGAGTGCGTGTGTTCACGGAGCATCTGGATCATCATTTCTGCGATTAAAACGTTAAGATCAACTCTTTTCTTCACATGAAGATTTGACTTCAGAAGACTTGAAATGCGACATGAGTTAATACTTTTATACTGTTTTTGGTCCGTTTTTTCCAATAAATACATGTGACTGTACTTTATTTGCCTGTTACGTGTTTTATATTCTTGAGAAGTGGGTAGGTTTAGGAAAGGAGTTGAGTTAGTTGCTCCAAAATATAAAAGTAGTAAATATTCATAAAATCATGTCTGCTTTTACAAAGGCAAAGAATTAAACACGTCTTGATCTGAAGCATTGGGCAAACAACTGAATTCTATAGATAGATAGATAGATAGATAGATAGATAGATAGATAGATAGATAGATAGATAGATAGATAGATAGATAGATAGATAGATAGATAGATAGATAGATAGATAGATAGATAGATAGATAGATAGATAGATAGATAGATAGATAGATAGATAGATAGATAGATAGATAGATAGATAGATAGATAGATAGATATCTATCCATAAAATCTAGAATCTGTTTACCGCACACTATCTACAGTTATGCCAATATTGGCTTGTTTCATTGGGATCAATACACACATCTTTATTTCTTTCTCTGCATGAATGGGTAGATCATATTTTTGCCATTCTTCACTCATCCCTCATTTTTTCTGGTAATATAAATCGATAACTGTTTTCATGCAGAAACTCTGAAAACCCTACGGGCCATCTGTCAGAATGAATATGTTCAACTGTGTTCGTTTTATGTGCATGAAGGGAACCTGTCTGCGTGTGAGAGCTTAAAGGGAGTTTAAATATAGATTATTCGTTTTACATCAGAGCCTTTGTAAAAACAAATGTATGTTTATGTTAAAATTTACATTTGTTGTCTTATACTTTTAGACTCCACAGTATGCAACCATGCAAACCACAAACATACTGTACGCACAAACATACGCACACAACAACCGGCATCTTCATGCAACCGCACTCACCGCTTTGCACACACATCCATCACCCACGAGACACACACATGCATGCTCACGAACACACACGTGTCTGAGTCCGTCTGCACAGCATGCAAAACTACCATACCGATGTACACATGCTCTCCAGTGTACACGTTTTAAAGATTGACAATACAGTCATAATGCTCTTTCATATTTAATTATTCTAGTTGACATTGTTACTTAGGATATGAGCAAGGAATTATTCAATAGAGATTATCATTCAAAATTATACAAAAATCACTAATGTATGCCGCAAAAAAACGACTAAATCATGTGAACAACTACTTGACTAGACAATTTAAATAACACCATCTGATGTTCAATTACTTTAATGTCAGCAAGGTAGCATATACTATCATCACATCAAGCTGGCATCAACACAGTAGTTAACTTAAATGGGCTCTATGTAGAATTCATAAACCCTTGTAATTAGCAACACTGGTGGCCATTAAATGAACTGCAGCCAGCAACTTATTGCTTGTTTGAATGAATACCTTTTCTTTGAATGACACATTGACATTACAGTACAGAATGGCTCTTTCAGGAAGGGGCCGTCCCCAAACTGTTCCCACAAAGTTGGGAGCGTGAAATTGTCCAGAATGTCTTGGTATGCTGAAGCATTAAGAGTTCCTTTCATTGGAACTAAGGGGCCAAGCCCAACCCCTGAAAAACAACCCCACACCATTATCCCCCCTCCACCAAACTTTATACTTGGCACAATGCAGTCAGGCAAGTCCCGTTCTCCTGGCAACCACCAAACCCAGACTCGTCCATCGGATTGCCAGACAGAGAAGCGTGATTGGTCACTCCAGAGAACACGTCTCCACTGCTCTAGAGTCCAGTGGCGGCGCGCTTTACCCCACAGCATCCCACACTTTGCATTGCTCTTGGTGATGTAAGGCTTGGATGAGCTGCTCGGCCATGGAAACCCATTCCATGAAGCTCCACACACTGTTCTTGAGCTCATCTGAAGGCCACACAAAGTTCTTAGGTCTGTAGCTGTTGACTCTGCAGAAAGTTGGCGACTTCTGCGCACTGTGACCCTCAGCATGTGCTGACCCCGCACTGTGATTTTACGTGGCCTACCACTTCATGGCTGAGTTGCTGTTGTTCCCAATCGCTTCCGCTTTGTTATAACACCACTAACAGTTGAGCGTGGAATATTTAGTAGTGAGGAAATTTCATGAATGGACTTAGACAAGAGGAGGCAACCAATCACGGCACCACGCTTGAGTTCACTGAGCTCCTGAGAGCCACACATTCTAACACAAATGTTTGTAGAAGCGTCCGCATGACTAGTGCTTGATTTATACACCTGTGGCCATGGAAATGATTGGAACACCTGAATTCAATGATTTGGAGTGGTGTCCCAATACTTTTAGCAATATAGAGCATATATGCTATCCTGCCAACTTGAAGTCTGTCTTGATCACATAAAATATATACAAATTTGGTTCCATTCAAAAACAGCTTGACAACAGTTAAAAGCCAATATTTTAAAAAACTAAAATGGACCAAGATTTAAAAAATAGTGCAGACTAACATATAAATCTACATTGTATTGCATAAAACTATATCATCCTCATAAGGAGATTCAGATTATTCCTAACATTGGAAACGTTTGTCACAGCAGTTGATTTGAAGTATAACAGTAAGTTTCTTGAATGCTGTGAATTTGAAAGTGATGCTTTGATGGTTTAAAAATGGATGAAAGTAGAGATGCAACTTCCCTGAGAGAGAGTTATCCGTGGTAGCGATCTAATAGCATACTACACTCCAAGAAATGTTTGTAAAAATAAGGCAGAGTGTACTGCTATGTTACAAAAAGAAATTTTCCGAATTAGGGTCATTCCGTTGTCTGGCTATCACCAGACCAAGCTCAATTTAAGATTGAACATTAGTCTGGGCAGTCTGCTTTGTATTTTCTACTGCACAAGAGGCGTGATAAACGAGCATAAATTAAATGACTCTGTAATGACTCTTCAACCAATCAGACCACAAGAGGCGTGATAAACGAGCAAAAACCCAGGTGGATAAGCCAGTCTGTGATTGGTTCCCGCAAAAGTGTAACAGAAGCAGTAGAGATGAATGTACAAGTTTCCAGACTGAGTTGCAGGGCGAATTCAAATCCCCGGCAGATCCGGCTGGGTTTACCCAGTCTAATCATTCCGTGTCAAATCAACCAAATTTTCAGAAACTTCCCAAGCTCAAAATTTTAGATTTTAATAATATTTTTTCTGTAGAAAGACAAACATAAATAGTGATGAAAGCCAACATATTAAATGTCACAGATGTATATTTACTGGGTAATCCACTATTTTGTAGAGGCGGGTCAAAATGACTTTAGAAAGATGGCAGCATCATTATTTTATTTTTACACAGAGATTAGTAGGTCTATTAGTTAAATCTGGTGACTTTAGCAATCTTTTTTGCTTTATATGCCAACGATGACAAGGGGGGGGGGGGGCACTTCTTTTGTTTGTTTTTTGCCTCGAGTTTGCATGCCTGTAACTCAAGAAGTATTAAAGATATCTTAACATCCTTTTCGATTCTGGTTTATCAACAAACTATTCATTTTAAAGACCCTCGTTTGTTCAATGCCAGAGATGTGGAAAGCTTAATGCGGCTCCATGAATAAACTGGTCAACTGTACATATTTTCAGTGGTCAAAATGAGGGTCACTTTCCATTCAGCTGATACTTTTTTTTCTTTTAAAGAGAAATATCTGAAAAACAAATAATGTTAAAACTAGAAATGTATCTCGTGTTTTTCTATCAATTTTTATAGAACATACCTGTCTAAGGCCATAAATGTTCCTTTTCCAAAGTTTGCATGCCTGTAACTCTAAAAGTATTCAAGATATCTTAATATCCTTCTAGATTCTCATTCTTAACAAACATTTGCTTTTGAAATCTTCCTTTTCAAGGCCCTATATAGTTCAGTCCCATAGATATGGGGATCTCAAAGCAGCTCCATGACAGTAATTGGCTCCAAATTACGTTTTGGCCCCCCTCTAAAAAACTAGTGAATTGCTCTGTAAATATACATCTGTGACATTTAATATTTGGCTTTCATCACTATTTATGTTTGTCTTTCTACAGAAAAAATATGATTAAAATAAAAAATTTGAGCCCGGGACCTCTGGTTGAGTTGACACAGAATGACCCATTGATTTTACCCATGTTTTGAGTTATGCATTGCATTGTGTTTTATGTCTGTAAAACTACCAGTAGCTCCTTTTTTTCTACAGATTGTTTTCTTACCGTGTAAGGCACACAATAAAGGACAATAGCAAGTCAACATCATGGCGGTCTATTTATTTATTTTTGATCTGAGAGACACAAGAGCGCACTGGGGTCACAGACAGTGAAGAGCGATGACCTGGGCAAAGTCACGGAGTGTTGAATGACTGGCAGATACACACATATGCTAGCTATGAGTGTGTGTTAAAAGCATTTTGTGTGTGTGTGCGCATTACATAAGTTCAAGAAAAGTCTTTCCCTTCTCCAACACACCTGTTATCAAACCTGCCATGTAAAATTGAAATGTGAGCAGCACACACACATGCACACAAGAGACGGGGATTAATCGGCCCAGCAGGTGTGAACTAGAGGAATGTACGACATGTGAGTTCCCTTGTATGAGGCGCTGCGAGTGTTTGTATGCATGTGTGCGTGTCTTTCTGTCTACGCTTGTATATTTGATCCACAGAGGGATTAAACCTGAGACTCAAATCCCAACAACCCAACACTTCTCTGGAACACAATGACATTTCTGCTTTAGGACACCGTGCTCTAAATGTATCAAGTGTGTCTGTGTGTGTATTAAAGGGGAATGAGGGCTCATGGGAAGGTGCTAAACAGGTTTTCTGTGCGCTTGAATCTATAGTTGTGTTAAGGCAAGTCAATATACTAACCACCACCTACAAGTGACTACTGTATTATATGTGTGAGAAAGTGTTAGTCAAGTGATACAGTTTTTACGGCGGGAGACACTGGTTCAAATCCTGACTAAATATTTCTTTAGTAAACCAAGCAAACTTGACACATGCACATCCGTTCCCTTGTTACAGAAAAGAGCAGCTTTGACTGTGCTCCACAAGAGAAAAAAAAATCACATGATGTTTGAGTGACATAAGGGGCATAAACCAATCAGGCATAACATTATGACCACTGACAGGTAAGGTGAATAACACTGATTATCTCTTTATCATGGCACCTGTTAGTGGGTGGGATATATTAGGCAGCAAGTGAGCCCATGCCGACCCCTGTCCACCGCCGAAAGCACCAACAGTGGCACGTGAGCATCAGAACTGGACCACGGAGCAATGGAAGAAGGGCCTGATCTGATGAATCATGTTTTCTTTTACATCTCTTGGATGGCCGGGTGCGTGTGCGTCACTTACCTGGGGAACACATGGCACCAGGTGCATTGTGGGAAGAAGGCAAGCCGGCGGAGGCAGTGATGCTTTGGGCTATGTTCTGTTGTCCTGCCATCCATGTGGATGTTACTTTGACACGTACCACCTACCTAAGCAGATTGCTGACCATGTACACCCTTTCATGGAAACGGTATTCCCTGGTGGCTGTGGCTCTTTCAGCAGATAATGTGCTCTGCCACAAAGCAAAAATGTTTCAGGAATGGTTTGAGGAGCACAACAATGAGTTTGAGGTGTTGACTCGGCCTCCAAATCACCCAGATCTCAAACCAATCGAGCATCTGTGGGATCTGCTGAACAAACAAGTCAGATCCATGGAGGCCCTACCTCGCAACTTCCAGGACTTAAAGGATCTGCTGCTAACATCCTGGTGCCAGATACCACAGCACACCTTCAGGGGTCTAGTGGAGTCCATGCCTCGACGGGTCAGGGCTGTTTTGGCACCAAAAGGGGGACCAGCACAATATTAGGACGATTGGTTATAATGTTATGCCTGATTGGTGTATATGATGACAGAATGTTCTATTTAAGGGTCAAAATCAAAACGTAAGTTGCATTCAAAGATGAAGAAATAAGTAAAAAAAAAAAAAAAAGGTATCTAAACAGGCGTCTGTATCTCTATCTGCATACTACAAGAGCAAACATCATTCAACTAAAATGGCAACTGAAAGCCACCAGCAGATGAAGTTTATAGTTGCTTAGCGGGACTTCAGGGGAATAATAGTGGATAAACATAAGCATGCACAGCTGACGGCAGGTGCAGCATAGATTACACACTTTAGCATTTGTTTATATTCAATTGGAACATCAAAAAGAAGAAGAGAAGAATCTTCCTCCCTGGTCAACAAATGTTAAATTCATGAAATGATTTAATTTTTATTTTCAACTTTAATTTTCTCATTAAATACACTGAAGCATCAACACTTTTCTCACAGTGTCTGAAACAATTCGATAAACAATTCAGTCTTTTCAGTCCTCAGTCCTACTCTACTGACCCAGATGGCCCAGTCTGTTGTGATTGGTCTACTCTGCTCTGATTGGTCAGATGGCCCAGTCTGTTGTGATTGGTCTACTCTGCTCTGATTGGTCAGATGGTCCAGTCTGTTGTGATTGGTCTACTCTGCTCTGATTGGTCAGATGGTCCAGTCTGTTGTGATTGGTCTACTCTGCTCTGATTGGTCAGATGGTCCAGTCTGTTGTGATTGGTCTACTCTGCTCTGATTGGTCAGATGGTCCAGTCTGTTGTGATTGGTCTACTCTGCTCTGATTGGTCAGATGGCCCAGTCTGTTGTGATTGGTCTACTCTGCTCTGATTGGTCAGATGGTCCAGTCTGTTGTGATTGGTCTACTCTGCTCTGATTGGTCAGATGGTCCAGTCTGTTGTGATTGGTCTACTCTGCTCTGATTGGTCAGATGGCCCAGTCTGTTGTGATTGGTCTACTATGCTCTTTTTGATCAGGTGGCCCAGTCTCGTGGGATTGGTCGACCACTTACAGTGCATTTCATAAACCGAACAGTGTCTACTCAACATGTTGACAACACAAACCAAATCTTCCAGTCTCAGCTACAACTACAGTGTTTGAAGGTCAGCCAGTGACGAGCACAGACAGGAATTATGCAAATGTTTTACATTATTACATAGGTTCGAGCAGGAAGTAAGACTGGAATTGCTGAATTTATATTTAAAAGGCACTCAATTCAGATCTGAATGGTTACAGTTGGTCCGATCCAAACCTCAGGTTATGGGTACAACTTTTCAAAACCTTTGTCTTGTTGTGTGTGCTCTGTTCTCTCTTATGTTGGGTTAAGGTTACACTACTCCTTAAAAGGAAGGTGCTCAGTGTGTTTGCATGTTTGTAGATGCTTTAAATTGTTGAAGCCTTGTTCCCTTGTTAATTTGGTCATCTTGTGTTGGGTTACACTCCCATAAAAAGAAGATGCTCGGAGTGTTTTTCTGTTTACGTGCGTGACCTCTGCTACAGTCCCTCAGCGAGTTTGGCAGGAAAGCGCAGAGGTCACATTAAGAGTCGACAAACTAATCCAACTAAAACACACATACATAACAACAGGGGTATGCCTCTGTCCCTACGACAAAAGAGAGAATATTGGAGCCTGCTTACATCTACGTCCGGGCGTCATACAAAACTAGGGTGACCATAGTTTGATTACCGAAAACCAGGACACTCGGCCCGGCAATGAGATACTCAAACAATACTCAAAGTTTACTCAAAGATTCCTTATACATTTCAATACATTTAAAGTATGCCCCCTCTGAATGGATATAAAATTGTTATATTAGGGCCAGGACATGACTTGAAATAGGGAAAACAGGACGTTTGGTCACCCTATACAAAACCCTTTCATGCTCTCATCTCAGGCATTCAGATCACTCCTCTGTGGCCCTGCTTACACCTGGTGTTAAGATGTGTTTTGGTCGATTGCATCACCAGTAGGCGAAGGATCACAAGGAGACAAGTGAGACATATTCCCATTTACACCTGGTGTTTTAATCCGTCTCTTTTGTCCACTTTCAACCACTTCTGTCACTTCTGATTTCCTCCAGGGGAAGGTTTCTGTCACTGAAGACGACGGAAAAACAAACGGAGAGCGAAGCTTTTGTTTCTGACCACAGCCAAACGTTGGGAGTGTGTGTTAGAAATCAGGAATGGTGAGAGAACGTTTTTCGTCTTCAAACCAAACTTTCTCGGGTCTTCAGCCGAGAAAGTTCCCGTCTGGCTAGCGTGCATCCCATAATGTTTACGCATTAGGTCAGTAGCAGAGAGTAGACGTCTTTTGTGGCTGTTTGACCACATGCGTTTCAACACTACGAAAGCAATCCGGTCGACTGTGTTTTCGACTACCTCTGGAAGTGGCCGAAAGTGGACGAGCTCAATACATTTAAGACCCGTTTACACCTGTATTTAGTGTCGTCTACTTGTGATCCGATCGACCAAAACGTATGCCCTGTTTACTGGATATGTTTCAAGCTTCTGGTACAGAAAAGGCTGTCTCAGAGCTACAGGAATACACACTCTCATTGGCTGAATAGATGATGTGGTTATCTCCAGCACAATAAAGGATTTACCCAGCCAGAGCTCTCAAGGCTTAGATCAAACCCACTCTCCTAACAAATATAAGAAACACCTTTTGCATTAGAACGTTATTCATGTGTTTCTTGGCATAGTACACTATCAACCTGCAGATACTGTTCACATAGTAAACTAACCACGCTTGGACTAAGTACCACATTTAACAGCTAAAACCTCCACCTGACAGAAATGGCGGCATGGTGTTCAAGCATAAATGTGCCAAAACATACATTCATTTATTAAGGGGCCGTTTACACGACCCCTTACACTTTTTATGTGTTGTGGCTGTTCATTTGCACAACAGCAGTGTTTTGGGGGCCTGAAAATACAAACTGTAGGATTAAAAATGATCAAAGATATTTGAAATTGAACAAAGACATTTGCTTTACTGTTTCCAACCCCCATCTTTCTTACCACAAGGGCCATTTGGAATTCCTAAAGACAAAGAGATGCTGAAGGCCTGTAGGCCTAAAGGTGTGTCACACCTCGGGGAAGATGCAATTATATCATTGGTCGGTTTAAATGTCTCACGTTTGGGTTTAGTCACATGGTCAAGAAAAGGATAAAAGAAGATTGTAACTGATTCTCTGCTCTCTCTCTTCTTGGGTCCTGCTCTCTGGCTCTTCCTTTCACTGGAGCTTCTATGCTCTGGCTCTTTCTCTCTTCTCTTTTCTAAAGCCTCTCCCTCTCTCTCTCTTTCTATCCCTCAGGTAACATTCTATACATGCTGGGTATGATTAATGGTATACGTTTTTATCATCTCATCCATCTATTTTGTAACCATAACCAGATTTTGTCATTAAATCCTTTCTATTACAAATGATGTGCTAACTAGTTTTGATTCGGTATTGACTTTGAAGTGCTACCTCTATTGCAATACAATATCGGCACACTATAGCAACGCTCTCCCACATATTTTGCTATTGTAACTGCACTTATTTCTGTCGTTGGTATAAGTTGCAGTGGGTGGTAATATACGAGAAATGTACAGTTTTCTACAATCTTGCTGATTACGTTTCTTAAGTTATTCGGCAACCCTGCAGCCTGAAACACTGTAGGCGGACCACCATTACAAAACTTTTGAAAACGGGTTTCAAAGTGCACGTTTTTTAAAGGTACACTATGTAAGTTTTCCATCCACTAGAGGTCGCCTGTTCAAAACAAAGGCGTAGTTTGATGACGGCATGTTTGAGTGCAGAATCTTGGGACATGTGGTCTTCACTTCACAGCCGGTGGGAAAGAATCGGGATAGGACTCGGGCAGAAATCATGTTGATAGATGCGATTATTAACGTTACTGTAGTATGAAACAGTTACTGTTGTGGAGCTGAGGAACCGCTGGAGCGATTGTTAATAAGAAGAGTGCAACACACGCCTCGCGAGCAGCGGGACTTTTATTATGACACAGTCACCGGCGCCACTTCTGCTTTTCCGGTCATGAGTATGAGGTAACGCAGCTCTGATTATCATATTAGACACATCTGAGTGTGTTGATGATGTTATGACGTTACTCTGTGTGTTCGCTCGGCGGCTGCTATGACACTTGTTCACACTGCAGTGAGAGGAAAGCGTTTCTGCAAAATAAAACCGGAAACCGAGGGAACGCAGATATGACGCAATCGCCAGGCGACTCCCTCACACATCCCGGTTCCTTGGTTACAATAGCCATTTCTCACGATTTACAAATAGTTGGAAACATTTGGGATATTGTAAGTACTCAATTTAACAAAATATATAACACTGACCTAGTGGTTTTTGGATATTTTCCTGAAAAAATGTTACATAGTGCACCTTTAAAACAATACTGTTATTGTCTCAGTGTAAACTGCAAAACGTCATGTGCATGCATATTATGTGTTCAGTCTATAATCGCGTAGTGTTTCTTTAAAAATTGACACCACCATCTACTGGCCTGGCAGCAGAATACAGCGATTTTAGTCATTTTCACGGATCTGTTCGAACGGGGGTCATTTTGACAATGTTGTCGTCTGTACACAAAAAAACTTATGTTTTTAGTACACCGTTGTCATGTGAATTTACACTAAAACTGCAAATATGATCCTCTGTGATACTTGTGTACTCTCCTATCAATATAAATGCCTTTACTGACTGACCTATTTAAATATTTTGGTTGACTTGCTTTCTTTTTACTGACATTCCTTTTTGAGTCCTCTATCCAACAAAAAAAAGTGAAATATAAACAAATTATTCTCACCATATGGTGCAGAGCTGCTATGTTGCACATTGTCGTTTCCAGCATTTGTCATTTTTTAATTGATGAGGCTCCTGGTTGCTGTCATTGACCAGTTTAGCTGATCTGCTTCCAAAAATAATTTATTATTCTATAAATTTTATCCAAAATTACATTCTTTCATCTGCAGAACACAAAATAATCCCCCCATGCTTTTTGTACCCTATTGAATTCCATTGTATTGGTAAAACAGCTGAAACGTTTTTTTTCTATTTCTTATGTTGTGCTTCACAAAAGAAAGTCAGTCATAAAAATGATGACAGAATTATCCCTTTAAAAAAATAACTCTCTTGGACATTATTATAGACAGAAACCTATGAATATTATGTCAATTAATGTCAAATTAAGCATGTCTTCCTACAGCTTTACCGTCTTTAGGGTTTACATTTCAGAGAATCTTTCTTTTCACATAATTTGTGTTGTAGTAAACTAAATTTACTACAACAAATAACCACAATACCCATTTAAAATAACTACAACGTTTTTATGAGAAGCCAGGAGGTCACCCAGACTCTAGTTCCCCTGTTTAATTTACATGGGCCTGATAAAAAAACATCTAGCACTCAATCAATATAAAACAAAGCGCAGTGACCTACCGCTATCCTGGGATGGAAAAAAAAAACAGCGACAGAAAGAAATAAAGAGGAGGAGGAAACACTATCTATCAAATAGCAGAGCTTATGATGAATGTTGTAGAGTTTCAGGCCACCATTAACATTTATACATGCTCCAATAACAGATTTAACAGCACTATTCAATAAAACACCACTAAATCTCATCACCTAACACTATAGGCTATAGATTATGGCATGTTAGGGTCCTTTTATGAAGGACTGTCATCATTTCATTCTTTTATCACAACCCTTATGGGAGATTTTAGATTTGTGACACTGTAAATTCACTGAAGTCACTGGTTTATTCATATGAAAACATTTGGATAAAACTACAGTGGGGCCTATTTTTGCTTAGGTTTGGTGACAAATATTGCACATTTAGTGGTGCATTTCAGCTTATGAATATTGAATATTTTGATTATTTGCATTTGTAAACTTCTCTCTATTTTTACATTGAAATATATTATATGTTAAAACAAAGAGCGGGTAAAACCAAAACTAAAACTCTACAACTACTTTAGTTAACATTAACTAAGATTAATAGATGCTGTAGAAATATTGTTCATCAAATAAATACAAAGCAGTATCAAGATGCATGTTGACTAAATTCAAGCATTAAAGAGAAAACAGTGTCTTCACTGTTATCTTTTTACACATTCATTTCCCACATATCATTGAATGAGGAAAGGAAAAACAAAAGAAAACAGCCACAACAGACTAGCATGTTGACTACTTGAACATAAATTTTGCTCTCCTTTCTTTCTGGCCAGCAAATTTCTCAATGACTCTCTGATTAAAGTCAGTCATCTCAGTAGTGTCATTACGTTTGCATTTGAGATCTCTTACCCCCGTTGGTGTCCACAAAACTTCGGTACCGACACTTAGAAATAAAAGACAGGGAAAGCAATAAAGGGCATTGCTAACAACACATCCAGCCAGCCACCTAACCTACGTTTCTCATAACAAGCGCGTGAAGCGAGTGCAGCTGCGTCCGGTCACTGGCCTGCTGCTGCTGGATTAGTAAATCGCGTTTATCCTTGATCTTTATCCTTTTTTTTCTTCCAACGAACGAGAATTTGGTTTAACTGCTGCCATCTCTACGAAAGTGATCATCCTAATAAGGTTTTAGCGGAGTTGGAGTGACTGTGTCGCCCGCACACTTTCGCTTTAGTGGCCAAGAGTGGAAAGTTGGTCACATGCTGCCCGTCGATTTTTGGACTCAGATAGACGTCCATTTGTCCGGCGTCCCTCGCGCATGAAACATATTGAAGAACATATAAAATAGTTAACCCATCAAAGCCAGTTTTTATTAAAGGCTGAGGCTCTTACTAAGAGTAAACTATTTTATTTTTATATAATTTTTATATAATTTTTGTATACATGTATATTTCTGGAATTTTGATGGGGGCGGCGCCCCAGCGCCCTCTATTGACCAGCCGCCACTGGTCAACCGCTTAGAGAGTGTTTGGGAAATGTAACGTCCCTTACCATAACTGCCAGTTTCAACACACTACAAACTAATTCAACCAGGCCCCACCCCTTAATTCTGTCCCTTTATCATTTATTATGTGTCTTGGGCAGGAATTATTACATTTTTTATTATACTCTCGTCATTGATGGAATTTTCCAGCTTTCCGTGTTTTCACTGTTATACGGTAGGGGGCGCTATTACGCATCTTCTGAAAGTGTACAGAATCTCCAGATCAAAAGACATGTGAAGAAGAAGCAGAAACAAGCGACAGCACATGTAAAATAACGCGATCATCAGCATTAAATAGCATACAAAATCAAAACTGTTATTGAGTGAACTGTCGACCCAAGACGAGCTACAGGACTGTGAAGCTTTGGGTGTTGATTCAATCTACTCCATCTACGTCTTGACGTCATTCTGAATTGGATTTAGACGTAGTCTTTGATAAAAACGAGATTTTTGCTTAATTGCTCAAACAAGCTTTTTGCTCAATGTTGCTTTTTTATGAAAAAAAATGTTTAAAGCAAAGGGTCTGATGTTGTATGTTCAAATATTCAGACAATAAAATATTCTGGGGGCCATGAAACTTTTGTGAAAATTATCACAAAATGCTGGCGTTGACTGGCAATTTTTTCAAAAAAGCTGCCGGGGAAAGAGTTAAATGAGGAATATTGTGTCCGTATAGAGTTCGTTCCCGGAAGAAATAGGTAGTTAGCACAGAAACTGTGAAAATCATATAGAGAAGAACTCCCGCTGGAGGGACTTTGTGCTTAGGAACTTTGCTGAACTTTTTCATGTTTAAACAGCAACATCACATACTAAAGTCAGTTGAACATGTAAAAAAGCAGAATAGGACCCCTTTAACATTATTTAATGCACTGAGAACTAACATAAATGTGAACATTTTCATTAACTAACATGAACAAAGGTTAAAGGTTTCTTGAACTGAGAAATTCATTTCCCTTGAGTTGAGATTTTGACATAAGAGGTCATCATACTATAAGAACATCCTGTAAGTTTCAGAACTGAAAACTTTGTGATTAGTCCAAAAACAGCTTTTATTGTAACCAAGCCCAGTGAACGACTCATTGTGGAATGTGCCTGTCATAGACAGGTGAAAGATCGCCTCTGCAGAAGAAGATCAACGCATCATTGCAACTTTGGCCCCGCCCACTGGAGTGTTAGTGAGATGACGAGGAGAGAAGAGCGATACAGGATCACTGGACTAAAATAACATTCCCTTCCAAAGGATCCTAATGCTAGGAGTGTGCTTATTTAACAGGGCTAACAGCCACACAGTACGAATTATACACACATGCACACACAGTGTAATGAGCTTGAAGGCAGAAGTCTACAGTTGCCCCATAACAGCAGGACAATAGCCCAGAAGCAGTGCAGGCAACTTCCCCATTATACACTCACAAAGACTGTCTGTGGCACTGTCAACACAAGACAAACGGCCCTACCCAGTCCACATCATTACAACTTTAGACTTGAAAGAAAACGGAGAGAGAAAACACAGGAGAGCATGAGCAAGAGGACAGGCACACAATAAGAAGAGATGCTACACACTAAGATAATGAGAAAGAGGGAGAGTGTGGCAACGGTCCTGGGTGAGATTAGGAATTGTAATGGAGAGTGTTGGAAAAGAGATGAATGAAAAGAGGAGAGCGGGACAGGAGAGTGTTATTGATGAATCAGAGGGTGTTAATAAGAGGCAGACTGTGCGGACGAATGAATCACCCAGTAACAATGAAGTGCTCCAACGATCTGCAAACACCGCAACGCATACAAATATCCGCTATCAATTGCTAGTTGTCCTCCTGTCGCCTAACACACACACACACACACACACACACACACACACGCATGAGCTAAAAAAGGATAATCTTTACAAAAACATCATGCTTAGCTTGTCCTGTGGGTGAAGGATGTGTGTGTGTGTGTGTGTGTGTGCGTGTGCCTGTCTCTGATTAGGACACTTTGCATCATTACAGTTTCCTGATTAAAATCCCATTCGCTATTTAAAAGTGACAAATGAACTCACAGCTCAAGCTGTGTGTGTGTGTGGGTGTGTGTTCTGCTGCGGTGTTGGGATGGGGGATGTGGATGACCTTGTTAAATGCTGAGTGGGCTTTTGTGATTGGTGATCGGTGGTCATTAATTTCTGTTAATCTCACCTGACACAACACTTCAGAAACACTGACGCAGAATTAATTCAGTCATACAGTCGACATCATGAGATTCTAAACTTTTTATCACCCCCCCCCCCAAACAAATCCATCCCTCCATCCATCTGTCTGTCTGTCTGTCCATCTATTAGGGGTGTAACGGTACATGTATTAGTACGTGCAAAGCAAACGACTGCATAGGCTACGCACAACACTTTAATCAAACCAATAAGTTTGAAAACAGCCGTTACATTTTACTGCGCAGCATTGGTCAATCTATCAATTAGAGTAACAAATCAACAATTCCTTCACTTTTTTATTTTAAGCGATCAGTAATCTGAAGGGCTGGACATGTAAATGAGAGGGCCTAGACCACCCCCAGGCCCCCTCATGCTAACACGTTAAGCAACATCCTCCAGATGTGCCAATCACTGGAGCTGTCTGTAGCTCATCTGCTTCAAGGCTGGACGTGTTGTGTGTTCAGAGATGATCTTCTGCAGACCTCGGTTGAGAAGAGTGTTTATTTGAGTTACTGTTGCCTTTCTATCAGCTGAACCAGTCTGGTCATTCTTCTTTGACCTCTGGCATCAACAAGGCATTTTCAGAACTTGATATTTCCTTCTTTTTGGACCATTCTCTGTAAACCCTAGAGAAGGTTGAGTGTGAAAATCCCAGTAGATCAGCAGTAGTCACTTAAATCAGCCTTCTTGCCCATTCTGATGCTCAGCTTGAACTTCATCAGATCATCTTGATCATGTCCACATGCCTAAATGCATTGAGTTTGCTCGAATGTGATTGGCTGATTAGATATTTGCATTAATGAGCAGTTGAACAGGTGTACCCATATACTGTATGTAATGTCCCACTTACTCCATAACTATACTTATTATAATACATTTTTATGCACATTATCTCTACTTAAAGTAACTTACTGAGAAATGTTTCACAATTACTAATATATATTTGTGCTGAAAACACCAAATGCCGCGTTTCCACCGCAGGAACTTTCCCCAGGAACTAGAGACTTTGGGGTGGTACTCTGTGTATTTTGACTCCAAAAACCAGGGTCTAAATGAAGTTCCGGGTAAAACTTCCCACCTCAAGACGTCCCTGCTCGCGAGGTAGTACTTTTTCAAAGTTCAGGAACGTTTGGGGGTGGGACTTGAGCGCTGAACATGCTGATTGGTTGAGTTCATGTAGCATTTTGATTGGTTGACCATGTAGCATTTTATTTCAACCACCATTTTTAAAAGTCAGTTGCGGTGCGTGCAGTAAGGGTGGTTTGCTATATTCAAATCAACAATGGAGTTTAAAAAATATGACAGATGGGCCGACGACGAGGTTCAGGCTTTATTAGGCTTATATACGGAGGACGAAATCCAGCGGAAACTGTAAAGTCGCGCAGTCCTACGTCACAGGACTAATCTTCATGGTATTTTAGACTGCGATGGAAAAACAGACAGCAACAGGTCTGGGGGAAAAAGTTCCTGGGACAAATTGTTCATCGTAATTTTGGTGGAAACAGACCTAAATATTCCTCTAAAGCCACGTTTACACTATGGGAACTTTCTCCAGGAACTAGGGACTTTGGGGTGGTACTCGGTGTGTTTAGACCGCAGGAACCGGGGTCTAAATGAAGTTCCGGGTAAATATTTCCCCCTCAAAACGTCCCTGTTCACGAGGTAGTACTTTTTCAAAGTTCAGGAAATTTCGGGGGTGGGACTTGGGCGCTGAACATGCTGATTGGTTGAGTTCATGCAGCATTTTATTTCAACCTAAAAGTCTGTTGAGGTGCAGTAAGAGTTGTTTGCTATTCAAATCAACAATGGAGTTTAAAAAATACGACGATGGACCGACAACGAGGTTCAGGCTTTATTAAGTTTATTTGCGGAGGATGAAATCCAGTGGGCACTTGAATGTCGCGCAGTCCTACATGTCCTACTAATCTTCATGGTATTTTAGACTGGAAACGCTACGCAGACCCCAGCAGGTCTGAGGGAAAAAGAGTTCCCGGGAAAAAAGTTCCTGGGACAAATTGTTCCGGGTGGAAACTAGCCTGGTCCTACCAGACTCTCATACATTTCATTTGTACAGAGGTTCTGGCCACTCTCCATTGACAAGCGTTTACTTCCTTGAAGGCGGGAACTCTGTTGAAGTTTAAAACTATTGGATCTGCCCAGAGCCACTCTAGATCTGCCATAACCAATCGCTAACGTTTGGTCGTGAAGTATGTCATCTCAAACTAGCGCACAACATCAACGTCATCGTTCTCAGCCACTCCCTCTGTTCACTGACTGGACCGGTTAAAATTTAACTGGAGAAAACCAGAGAATATACCGCAATCCCAAACGGACTGAAGGAAAATTAAAATTGAGCGGAAGTATGTAGGAGGGCGGAGCCAGGCTAGATGGAAATGGGGCTTAAGCCACAAGATTTTATTTCAACAGCTAATTATTTAAACCAGTGAAACTATATTTAGAGGTCAACCCAAGGCATGACAGATAGAATGAGATCGAAGAAGACATATAAGATAAAAAGTAAGGAGGTTTGAAGTATGCTCACAATTAGACAAGGAAAGGGAACTACAGAAGTAGACAGCACTCCATGAAGTATGCACTAAGGAGGTCTCTCGCTAGTTTTGTGCTGACAGGCGAAACTGTGCTTTTGAGGAGGCAACACTATAAGGGCTTTCTCTCTCTCTGATCCTCTCCATCAAAAGGCAGGCGAAATCACCGTCCAGTCACCGTTAGCATAACAAAAGCACAAGATGTGAGCTTTACTGCAGCAGCCCAAACTATACATACCACCCCAAACTGACAGAAAACATTTCTTCCTTTACTGCATGCGCCAAATACCACCAACCGTCACCATTTTTCATAGACGTAATTACGGCTTGGCGTGAGGCACTTTGCGGCAGCAGATGCTGTGTTACGGGAGTATGGTTTCCATGAAGATTAGTGTGATTTACTTGAGATACACGTGTCATAAATATCCCACCCTGGTGGCACACACACAGTTGGGCCCTAAGGAAGGATGGGACCCTCAGGAGAGCGGATTTGTGAATGACTGAATATAGGCTACTGTGTGGCTCCAGGTTTGAGAGAAGTCTAGTTCAGTCCGTGTTTCCCAACTTCTCTTGTTTTATGTATCCACAAAGTGTCATCAGGCTCAACTTCCCCTTTTCATCAGGATTATAATTAAATTCACCATTGTTACTTCACTTTTAAATTAAATCAGATTAATATATTACTGAATTAAAATAATATATCATAAATTAAAATAAAGTGGAATTTCAAAAGAATCTTAATAGGCATATTCATTACTTTTGAAGAACAGAACAATTTATTCCCAATGATTTCCAAGTATTTCCTGCAACCTGTTTAATAACCCCCCAACGGCAGTCCATAATCTAGGCCAGAATTAACCCTCGTGAGAAATAATACCCGGGTCTCACCTGTATGTCTACATAAGCAACATGAGCACAAAGGCAAATATTCCCAGGCAGTTCTTCAAACATTACCAGCTCTATTTGAAATGTGCCATGGGAAGCTCGCGGTTCTATTTTAAAATTGCATTTAATGTTCCTTCAGGCCATGCAAAGTACAGTACTTTGCATTAAAAAATTATGTGTTTTTTTTTTTAATTACCCATTTACTCTGATGAAATCCTTCCCATCTTTTAACCAGCAAGCCAGAGGGATCATGAAGTCAAATCAGTGTTATTATTATAACTGAAACTAAAAGTAAAACATAAAAAGTAGTTGTTTTTTTTGCGGAAGAACATTGTTTTAGTTGTGCTTCGGCTCTGCGTGACAGTGCGGATGAATATGGTTATCCCACTGCCCATAAAACATCCACTACTAGGCTTTTAGATGGAAAGGATCTCAAACTGACTAGCTGAAGACGTTACTGTAGCTTTACCCATTAATAGACACGGTACTTCCTTAAAAAAAAAAATTCCAGCACAGCGTTACAACAACCCATAATGAGATGAGCTTCACAATAGATAATGCTTTACAGCGTACTCTGTTAGAGAGCTACATATGGTAATTTTTCTGTTCAATAAAACACATGACTCACCTGTTGAGTAATAAAAACACCATCATCTCTGCGGCGCTTTCACAACATTTCAAATCCCTCAGTTCTCTCCATCTCAGAATCATCCACGGTGGCCCAGTAGTGCACAACACAACGAAATTTAAAAAGCATACATAAGTTCATAACACAACGAAAAAGCCACAACACAACGAAAAATCCACAACACAACGAAAAAGCCACAACACAACGGAAATGCTCCCGACCACTAGGGAACTCTCGGAGTGCGGTAAAGTTCGTTTTCCTTGAGTTGTTCTATAGATACAAATATTTAAACACTACAATCAGTTTTAAGAGTGCAATTGTATATCGACATGAAATATCAATTCAATTACAGCTGCATATTTATACTCGAAAACGCTTTGACCCGCTGCCACATGCGCTAAGGGAACGTCTGCCAATTCCACCAAGTTGAAACATATAATTTGAATAAATTAAATGAGCTTTTTTTTAACATTTTCAATTTCCAATGTTGTGTTGTGCATTACTAAGTCTTTATCAATACAATCAAGCTGTGGAATTTTAACATGTCTGTTTTTAAATGTTAAAAGCAATTTTAATTCATACAAACTATACGTTTCAACCACTTGGTTGAATTGGCAGATGTTCCCTTAGCGCCGTGGCAGCGGGTCAAAATATGCAGCTAAAATGCATGTAGGTGATTTTGAATTAAAATTGAATGTCGATAAACAATGGTTAGCCTACATACTGTTAAAACTAATTGTGGTGTTGATATCTTTGTAAGATTGCCGATTCTATAGAACAGTGGCAACTGTACCAACCGAGTGGTTGGGAGCATTTCTGTTGTGTTGTGGCTTGATTTCTTTGTGTTGTGACTTGTTTTTGTTGTGTTGTGGCTTATTTCCGTTGTGTTGTGCCTTGTTTTCTTTGTGTTGTGGCTTTGATTTCTTTGTGCTATGGCTTGATTTCTTTGTGTTGTGACTTGTTTCGTTGTGTTGTGGCTTGTTTTCGTTGTGTTGTGGCTTGTTTCCGTTGTGTTGTGGTTTGATTTATTTGTGTTGTGGCTTGTTTGCGTTGTGTTGTGGTTTGATTTATTTGTGTTGTGGCTTGTTTGCGTTGTGTTGTGGCTTTTTCTTTGTGTTGTGACTTGTTTTCGTTGTGTTGTGGCTTGTTTTCGTTGTGTTGTGGCTTGTTTCCGTTGTGTTGTGGTTTGATTTATTTGTGTTGTGGCTTGTTTGCGTTGTGTTGTGGCTTTTTCTTTGTGTTGTGGCTTGATTTCTTTGTGTTATGGCTTGTTTCCGTTGTGTTGTGGCTTTTTCTTTGTGTTGTGGCTTGTGTCCGTTGTGTTGTGGCTTTTTCTTTGTGTTGTGGCTTGTTTCCATTGTGTTGTGGCTTTTTCTTTGTGTTGTGACTTGTGTCCGTTGTGTTGTGGCTTGATTTCTTTGTGTTGTGGCTTGTTTCTGTTGTGTTGTGGCTTGTTTCCGTTGTGTTGTGGCTTGATTTCTTTGTGTTGTGGCTTGATTTCTTTGTGTTGTGGCTTGTTTCCGTTGTTTTGGGGCTTTTTCATTGTGTTGTGGCTTGATTTCATTGTGTTGTGGCTTGATTTCTTTGTGTTGTGGCTTGTTTTCGTTGTTGTGGCTTGATTTCTTTGTGTTGTGGCTTGTTTTCGTTGTTGTGGCTTGATTTCTTTGTGTTGTGGCTTGTTTCCGTTGTGTTGTGGCTTGTTTTTTGTGTTGTGGCTCCTTTGTGTTGTGGCTTGTTTCCGTTGTGTTGTGGCTTGATTTCTTTGTGTTGTGACTTGTTTTCTTTGTGTTGTGGCTTATTTCCGTTGTGTTGTGCCTTGTTTTCTTTGTGTTGTGGCTTTGATTTCTTTGTGCTATGGCTTGATTTCTTTGTGTTGTGACTTGTTTTCGTTGTGTTGTGGCTTGTTTTCGTTGTGTTGTGGCTTGTTTTCGTTGTGTTGTGGTTTGATTTATTTGTGTTGTGGCTTGTTTGCGTTGTGTTGTGGCTTTTTCTTTGTGTTGTGGCTTGATTTCTTTGTGTTATGGCTTGTTTCCGTTGTGTTGTGGCTTTTTCTTTGTGTTGTGGCTTGTGTCCGTTGTGTTGTGGCTTTTTCTTTGTGTTGTGGCTTGTTTCCATTGTGTTGTGGCTTTTTCTTTGTGTTGTGACTTGTGTCCGTTGTGTTGTGGCTTGATTTCTTTGTGTTGTGGCTTGTTTCCGTTGTGTTGTGGCTTGTTTCCGTTGTGTTGTGGCTTGATTTCTTTGTGTTGTGGCTTGATTTCTTTGTGTTGTGGCTTGTTTCCGTTGTTTTGGGGCTTTTTCATTGTGTTGTGGCTTGATTTCATTGTGTTGTGGCTTGATTTCTTTGTGTTGTGGCTTGTTTTCGTTGTTGTGGCTTGATTTCTTTGTGTTGTGGCTTGTTTCCGTTGTGTTGTGGCTTGATTTCTTTGTGTTGTGGCTTGTTTCCGTTGTGTTGTGGCTTGATTTCTTTGTGTTGTGGCTTGTTTTCATTGTGTTGTGACTTGTTTCCGTTGTGTTGTGGCTTGATTTCTTTGTGTTGTGGCTTGTTTTCGTTGTGTTGTGGCTTGTTTTCGTTGTGCTATGGCTTGTTTTCATTGTGTTGTGGACTTAGGTTTGCTTTTTATATTGGGTTGTGTTGTGCACTACTGGGCCACCGTAGTTTTCTCTTTTCTATGATGAGACACACACACGCGCGAGTGACGCGTGTATGTAATTTCCTGTGAAAACCATCCAGACAGGTCTAAAATATAAACACTTATAACTTACCATAAATCAGGGTTACACAAAAACACATTTTGGTTTGAAAATGTATTGACTCGTTTATTTATTTTTAAATTTTGAACAAAAAAAGTTACATAGTGTACCTTTAACTTACTAAAATAAAACTAAAACTAATATAGACACTTAAAAAACTGATTCATATAAAATCTAATTCAAAACATTAAAAACTATCATGACATCTCAATCTTGATCAAATTCTACAGTGCGTGTTTCCATAGCAAAAGTCTAAAAAAGTAGAGGGCACAATTATGCTTTTGTTTTATGGATAAAATACACAATTATATAAAATGAAACTTTTCATAAAGCTTACTTGACTTTACTCAAAGGGGGAAAAGTCTTTGCGAAACTGCATCATGATCCCTCACACACAAAAACAGTTTGATGGGATTCTCTTCCACATCTGTTCTCTCATGATATCTTAAAATAAAAGCCACAAGTCTTGTACCTGCCTCTTCAGTTAAATGATTTACTGAGAGAGAGGAAAAGTCTCATTGGGGGTTAATTATGAAAACATATGACCCCCACACAAACACACAGTCTCTAGCGGTGGGTGGGGAGACAGAGGGGAGGGAAAGACTGGAACCGCTCACCATAAATGAGGCTGTGACGTTTTTATGTGTGCGCAAAGGATCGCGGCGCATTGGTCGGCGATCGTAAATTAACAGGTGTTGTCAAAAGCAGTACAGAGACATGCAGCGAAATGATCAGAACGATTACAAAGCTCTGGGTCCCAGACTCACTATATCAACAAACGCTCCTCAGAGGAGGCTAGACGATAGTCAACCTTCAAAGTCTCAAGGATAACATTCAATCATTCACACACCATGACACACAGTGGAAATGTCCATTCTTAAAGTGATAGCTCGACCAAACATGAAACATTATCACTTTGTTCCAAACCTGTATGACTTACTGTCTTCGGTGGAAAACAAAATTACAGTTTTTTACACATTCAGTGAAAGTCAATGGGGCTCAAAACAACGTTGAGCCACACAGACTTTCATCGAAAGACTGAACAATATGTTTTTTTTGTGTTCCACAGACAAAAGAAAGCCAAGCAATGACATGTTGGCGAGAAAATTATTTATTTAATTTGGTAAATGTCATGCCAACAGCATGGAGAACCCCAATCGGTTTGGTTCTGATCAGTCCTTACTTTTTGAACAGTCAACAAACCCAGCTAACAAAAAGTTGTTGTCAGAAGGTTTTGTTAACATTCCCTCCAAGTTATGAAAACGTTATTTGGGAATTTTTTGTACGCATTGAAAACGTCCAGTTTTTTTTTTATGTATTAAGAAAAAATTTTGTGGGGTCTCTGCGAACGTTACAGGAACATTCCATTCAAGCATTTTGAAAACATTACAAAAAAGTTATTAAGGAATGTTCTTTAAATGTTTAAAATGTCCATGTATTAATAATGTTTTTTCTTGGTTTCTTGGTTTTCTTGTTTTTTTTGCTGAACATTATGAGAACATCAGTCAAGCACAAAAAACATGATAAAGACGTTGCAAGAACGTTGTAGTGAGAACGTTTTCGCGCAACATTATGAAAACATCAGTCAAGCACAAATAACATGATAAAGACGTTGCAAGAACGTTGTTATGAAATAGTTTTCACGCAACATTATGAGAACATCAGTCAAGCACAAATAACATGATAAAGACGTTGCAAGAACGTTGTTATGAAATAGTTTTCGCTCAACATTATGAGAACATCAGTCAAGCACAAAAAACATGATAAAGACGTTGCAAGAACGTTGTAGTGAGAACGTTTTTGCGCAAAATAATGAGAACATCAGTCAAGCACAAATAACATGATAAAGACGTTGCAAGAACGTTGTTATGAAATAGTTTTCACGCAACATTATGAGAACATCAGTCAAGCACAAATAACATGATAAAGACGTTGCAAGAACGTTGTTATGAAATAGTTTTCGCTCAACATTATGAGAACATCAGTCAAGCACAAAAAACATGATAAAGACGTTGCAAGAACGTTGTAGTGAGAAAGTTTTCGCGCAACATTATGAGAACATCAGTCAAGCACAGATAACATCATAAAAACGTTCCAACAATGTTGTCAACGCTACGAGAATGTTTTTGAACTATGAAAACTTTATAAGAATGTTCCTGAAACATTATTTTAGGAATGTTTTTTTCTAACATTTACATAACTTTTACATAACGTTAGTGAAAGTTATGGAAACGTTCCCTGTTAGCTGGGAAGGCCCTTAACTACTCGCCCAAACAGCCTCATTTGTGAACTACTGATGTCAGATGTCGTTCAAAAGCAATCTTTCATCTGTCATAACTCAAAGAGATTACTTCTTATGTCCATGTCAGCTCTATTTATACATGCTTTGCTAATGCCACCCCTCACTGGAAGTGGATAGACTTAGAATGGAGCAGAACTGGGCCGATTGGTTTTAGGGTGTTTTGGACAACTCACCGGGTCTTTTTTCTAGTTTTCTTCCACGACTGCTGCAAAGCCGGACTTTGGAAATGAGGATGAGGATCTGTTTCTGACATAGCGACTTGTTGGCCTTGGGGCAAGGCTTGCGCTTGTTGGTGACCTGCCGGTTGGCCTGGGGGTCCTTGATTTCCCTGCGCTGTCGGATCAGCGAGCTGGCGAGGGCAGCCATTTTGCCGTGCCCCGCTCACCCGTGGGACGCAGAGGGCGTCAGTGGGCCGCCCACCTGTCCGTTCACCCAGGGCCACGTAGGAGAGGAGCAGAGACGACAGGTGTTCGGAGTGCAGCGGGGTATCCCACAATAACCAAGGCCAGAATGCGTCACAACTTGCAGGATGCAGGAACAAAAAGAGGCTTGCTTTAAGAGGGTCAAAAGGGGCAAAACACTCGTGAAGTTCACGATAAACTTTGTTTCTTTGGCTATTAAAATAGTCCCCGGAACGCAGAATTCCCGGTGTTGTGATTCTGACGAACGGCGGCTGTCGTTGTTGGGATTGCTTGTTGTATTTCAGGTCTCGTTGCACAGCATACGGACTGGAAAAGTGGCAGCAGATGATCCATGGAGTCGTACTTGAATTCTGGGGAAAAAGTGAGCCATCACAGCAGCACCATTCCCTCTCCGTCCGGCTCCCAGAGTCCCTGGCCTCTCACGTCCCTTCAACAGTTAAGTTTGGGATCGACGATTAGAAATCACC
The DNA here is from genome assembly GCF_949357685.1 of Gobio gobio. Classification (NCBI taxonomy): domain Eukaryota; kingdom Metazoa; phylum Chordata; class Actinopteri; order Cypriniformes; family Gobionidae; genus Gobio; species Gobio gobio. The sequence goes on from NC_137098.1 coordinate 64,669,613, forward strand.
CGGATCAGAAATCATTCTGAGAGTTCAGAAAAAAGGCATCAACTGTCCGATCGTTTTATCCACATATAGGATGACGAACAAGCTCGAAAAAATACAGATCCTACGGAGAAAAGGAACAATATCCTGAGACAATCTTAGTGGAACTCCATTACCTGATTCCGAAGTATCGCATCCATGACTGCAAAAACGGAAAAACAAAGACAGACACGCTGAGCAAAAGTCAAAAACTGGTTTCGTCAGCCCTCGACCTCACGTCTGTGGGGGATCAGATGGAGAAGGGTGAAAGGGATCGCAAGTTCTCTCGCTTCTCAGCCCTTCTGACATTCCCCTTTGCTCCCTCTTCCCAAGCTCCCGGGAGAGTGTTTGTAAATTCCAGCGGCTTCTGCCGACAGAGGTGACATTCATGAACGAGTGAGAGCGCAGGAGAGCGGAGGGGAGCACCAAGCCTCCCCCAGACTCCCGTAAGGCAACCAGGCGGCGAGCGCTGAGGAACCCGTAGCTCTGTGTCCTTCACACCACTTGAGAGGAGAGGTGGGAGGGAGGCACGGATGGAGGGATGAAATGGAGGAATGTTAAGGATAGATGCTGCACATATCTGTTCGTCCGGCTTCACGTGCTGTAAAGGTCCCGTTTGAAGAAGGTCCCCTGGTTCTGGCGCTCCGCTCTTCTGTTTTAGCCCAGTTTTCACTGATGAAAGTATTCTCACCCCTGTAGGCGAGCGTAACAGAGTCTCCCCAGCAAGGCACCTCTGAATCTGTGTGAGAATGTGAGAGTTTATGTGTGTGTGTGTGTGTGTGTGTGTGTGTGTGTGAGAGTGATTGAGAGAGTGTGTGAATGTGTGACTCTCCGTCTCTCTTTTTTGCTCTCCCTCCCGTCCCCGCGCACAGTGAGTTACGGAGCCAACACTGGCAACATGCTTTGCTTTACTCCCTCATTCTCTCTTTCCATCTCTTTGTAAACCCTCTCTGCCCTCCCTCTCTGTCACTCAGAACCCTCCTTCTTTTCCGATCACTCAAAATCCCTCCTTCTCTTCTTGTCCCCACCCACCCCTCTCATTCCTCTATTCCCTCCCACTCTTCTGTTCTCTCTCTCTTTCTCTCTTTCTCTCTCTCTCTCTCTCTCTCTCTCTCTCCTCACTGTGTGCTGTTGTGGTCTGGAGCGTTAAAAAATTAAACCTGCCTCATGCTTCCTTAAAGCGACAGATAAGAGAGGGAGAGAGGGAGGAAGGGAGAGAGGAAGGGAGGGAGAGAGAGAGGGAGAGTCCTTATTTACACTCTGTACCCCAAACACACATGTCACTATGTATAATAAAATACTGGTTACAGTGTTGTGAACTTACATAAATGCTATAAACAGAGACAAATATGAGTCTTTTAATATACACGCCTATATCAAGTGTTGTGTGCAATTCAAGATATAATTTAGAATGATGTTTACATTCCAATTCAAATGCTGGATTTGAATTGAGGAAGCAAACAGGGCGCAGGATTGCAATTCAGAATTGATAATTGCGAACAATGAAAATGCAAAGTTCACAGAGATATATTTTTGAACTAGAAAAGCACGGTTTGTAAAAAATAAATAAATAAACATTTATAGGCCTTACCGAAAAAAATAATGACTCCTAGAACAATCAATAAAATGTTAAGATCAATGATAGATAGAACAATATAGGTAGAAGAATAGACAGACTGATAGATAGATTGATAGATAGATAGACAGACAGACGGACGGACGGACGGACGGACGGACGGACGGACGGATGATCGATCGATGATCGATCGATCGATAGATAGATAGATAGATAGATTGATAGAAAGATAGATAGACAGACAGACAGAAAGATAGACAGACAGATGGTAGATAGACAGATAGACAGATAGACAGACAGATGATAGACAGACAGACAGACAGATGGTAGATAGGTAGATAGATAGATAGATAGATAGACAGACAGACAGACAGACAGACAGACAGACAGACAGACAGACAGACAGACAGACGGTAGATAGGTAGATAGATAGATAGATAGATAGATAGATAGATAGACAGACAGACAGACAGACAGACAGACAGACAGACAGACAGACAGACAGACAGACAGACAGACAGACAGACAGACAGATAGATAGATAGATAGATAGATAGATAGATAGATAGATAGATAGATAGATAGATAGATAGATAGATAGATAGATGATAGATAGATAGATAGATAGATAGATAGATAGATAGATAGATAGATAGATAGATAGATAGATAGATAGATAGATAGATAGATAGATAGATAGATAGATAGATAGATAGATAGATAGATAGATAGAAAGATAGATAGACAGACAGACAGAAAGATAGACAGACAGACAGATGGTAGATAGGTAGATAGACAGATAGACAGACAGACAGACAGATGATAGACAGACAGACAGACAGACAGACAGATGGTAGATAGGTAGATAGATAGATAGATAGATAGATAGATAGATAGATAGATAGATAGACAGACAGACAGACAGACAGACAGACA